>NC_065538.1:69891275-70191275 GCF_932294415.1 Quercus robur | reverse complement strand
AATTGGTTAACAGACTTCCCATATGATTTGGTGGTCCCTGCCATGTTGGGATTTTGTTTTTTCCCCCTTGCAACTCCTTTTTTCCTGGTAACAACCATCCAGGGACCGTACTGGCACGAGGCCTCCTCCACTACACTCGTACCCGACGTGGATTTGTCAGTCGAGGTACTGGGCAACTCAGTACGACATTCCTCATGCCCATTGCATGACCCATCGTTCTCAACCGGAGAAGCCGCCGCCGTGTCCACCGAAACTTTGTTCTTTCGGACTGTGTATGGGCACGCTTCCTTCAAGTGACCCACCCTTCCACAGGAAAAACAGAGCTTCTGGATTCCTTCGTAGATCACGGCCTGTTCGAACCGCCCGATGAGAATGGTATCAATCAAGGGCTTGTTGATATCTATTTGAATACACATCCTCGCATACTTACCTCTAGCTTCCATGGCAGTATGCGTATCTATCCTAAGAACCTTCCCAATGGATTCGCCGATCTCTCTCAGAATTTCCGTCTCATAAAGTTCAAAGGGCAGCTCATTGAGGCGAATCCACACGGCAACCAGAGATATGTTCGCTGTGGAAGGCTTGAAAAACGGTTCCCATGGCCTAATAGAGAGGAAATGATCCCCCAAAAACCAAGGTCCTCGTTTTAGAACAGAGTTTAAATCGTCCTTGGAGAAGAAACGGATCAGGAAAAATCCGTGGCTGAGATCCACGACGTCCATTCTACCTTCAGGTTTCCAGATGTGATTTAATTTACTCTGCATGTAGGCGAAACTAACCGAACGCCCTACCAGCTTAACAATGATAGCTTTACACCAGCGCTCTCGTAAGCGCTTTTTGGTATCTTTCGATAGCTTGATGGCTACCAGACCTGCGCGGAGTTCATTGATATCCTCATCTTCATTTTCCGAGTCACTTTCATCGTCCATATGGTCCGTGAAGTCAAAAGCATGGGCAAACGCTCCAGGGATTTCCCCCACGAGCTTGTCTCTGAAGGACGCATTAGACTGGTTCCAATGGTTGGAGTTGTTTTGCGGAGGATAGCCGTCGCTGGGACCCTCATTAAACTCGGCATGATGGCTGTCTTTCACCTTCTTGTTACTCCTGGCTAGCTCTGCTTCTTCTTCCCTGGAGAGCGTACGAGGCTTCATGGAGAGCGTCATAAAATTCGTTGTTTGTTAATTTTTTGCTTGCTTGCTTATAATAAGGCATGGACAAAGTTTCTCTCCAAACTAGTTAAAAAAAAAAAAAAAAAAAAAAAAAAAAAAAAGCTCTTTAAAATCCTAGTATATCTTTTTATTGTAAGTGAATTTTGAAAATCTAACCGTTAGATTACATAAACTTTATATTCTTACACACACATGTCAAATTTCTTTCAAATAGAATATTATTTACTATTCAATGAATAAACTTATTTTTTATACATAATTTTAGATCACGAAAACTTAAAATTTAAATATTTAATAACCATCTAACTTAATTAACCAAGGATTATTGATCAAGACTATAGTCGGATCAGCTACAAAGCGCCAACTACAAGTCATAAATCCTTCAATATAAAACGAACCATTGTTGATAAAATACTTTCCAAAACTGCGTGTCGTTTAGCTGCAAGTGTTTTTTTTTTTTTTTTTAATTGTTCAGCTTTAAACGACTTGTCACAGACAAGGCCTAAGGCTTGGGTGTTTCTCTTTTTATTTTTAATATGAAACCTTTGGCTTTACCCTCTGCTTGTCTTCATTGACTGGTTTAAACACAATTGAGCCAGGCCTTGCATTTCAATTGCATGCTTTTAATTTTTTTTCCTTTCTTATTTTTCTATAATGTTATCAACATGGATCAGCATAGATGTGATCTGTTAAAACATCCTTGTTCAAATTTTACTGTTGTATTGTTGCCATTTCACCACATAAGTTTCTTATTTGAACAAACTTACCTCTTTAGTAGATTCAAGTATAGATTTTTTAGTGTATTCATCAATATATATTAATATGTGTGTTACTTTCTTCTTCTTTTTTTCACTAAATATATAGGTGTATTACTTGTGAGTTTCAATTTTTTTTGGTAACCTCTTTTTTTTTTTTTTTTTTTTTTTTTTTTTTTTTTTTTACAAAGGGGAAGTTATATTTATTCAAACAGACAGTTTAGAAAAGTACATAGTTTGTTACATAACACTTTCTAAGAGTGTTCATTTGACAAACATCCCTGAAATACTTTTTATACAAAAAACTCGAGCAAGACTCATATACAAAAATTCTATCCATTTGCAAGTTTCCCTTTTTAGCTAGTTCATCAGCCACTCCATTAGCCTCCCAGTATATGTGAGCAAGAAGGACGATTCACTTGCGAGTGATAAAGGACCTACAATCATTAATTAAAACATAAAGTTGTGGCATATAAGCACCATCATGTGTTAGCCATTGCATAACCAAGGTAGAATCTATTTGTATAATACGTTTAAACCCCAAATTCCATGCTAGATTTAAACCAAAACGAATAGCTTCTAATTTTGCCATGTTATTGGTAGTTGTTCCTAGATGGATAGAAAATCCTTTTAACAAAACCCATTAAAATCACGAAACCCCCTTCACCAGCTCTACCTAGATTACCGAAAGAACTCCAATTTGTGTTTAAAGTGATAAATAACTCTAAGGAAGGTTGCCAAAAGATGTTTTTTGTAATATAAATTTTTTGATGTTTTAAAGGATATGTAGAGTAAAAGAATTCAATGGCTAAATGAGTGGTTTTGTGAATTAGATGTGGAACAAAGTTACAAGAAGCTTTAAAAATCCTCTCATTTCTCAACAACCATAATTGCCAAACAGATAAAACAAACAAGAGTCTCAAGGGGGCTAATTTTCATAACCAGGAATGTGAAGGGTAGATTTTTTTCTTAAGCCAAATTTGCAAGGGTTCTTAGAAAAATTTTAAGGGTCTAACCCCAAGAAATGAATTCCATATTGAATAGCCCAAGGGCAGCCTCATAGTATGTGAATTGTGGACTCAACTTCATTACATCTAGGGCAAAAGGGGCTAATCCCATGTTGATGTTGAGATAGAAATTTGCGAGTAGGAAGACAGTCATGATGGACTTTCCAAATGAAAATTTGAATTTTTTTTGGACATGAAATCTACCAAATCCATTTCCATTGATTGGCTTGATTAGATTCTGATTTTGGATAATAAGTGGATTGAAAAGCAAATCTGGCGGAACAAAAACCATTATTTTCTAACTAAACTAATTTAACTTGAGTATTTTGAAAAAATGGAACTAGAATTCCTGGAATAATAGACTTGATTTGTTCCAGTATGGGCATTGATAAACTATCAAAATTCCAGTTTGGGCTTTGCCTAAGAGTGGCAACATTACCGCTTTCTTCCCGAAATTGCAGAGGGCCTTCCAATAATTTTCTTAAAGGGCCCTTGGGAAACCAAATATCATGCCACATGTTTATATTCATTCCATCTCCAAAAACCCAATACATATTTTTAAACAGATTGCAACTACCAAAATGAATAGCTCGCCAAATATGAGAAGCTGACTGGGTTATATGACTATCCTTGAGGAAGGTGTGTGGAAAATATTTGCTTTTCAAAACTTTTCCCCATAATGAATCTGGATTCATTCAAAGTCTCAAGCTTGATTTATAAGCATACAGTATTCATGGCTCTCGTGTTTTTTTTTTTTTTTTTTTTTTAATGTTTAAACCACCCATTTCTTTAGCCTTTGTAACCATATCCCAAACTATGGTATGACACAAGCTGCTAAATGAATCAATCCAGGCCTTGCTAGAATCAACCCTTTACTATGCTTGTGGTCTGTTTATGTGGCTATGTGAATGAATGAGTTTGGGCAGCCTCATTAGTAGTCAAAGTCCATTTGGTAAGAGTTCTGGGCTAGACTCCCCGTTAAAAACCTGAGTGTTGGCTCCAAAGAATCATGTGTTACCCCTTTGACAAACATGATCCAATTGGAAAATTAAAAGATCTTTGCATATGCATGGAACGAGCATTTAAGGTGTAGATAATTGAAGTTTTCAATTGATCTTTTCTTTTCTGCCTTAAGTCTTATTAATCTAGATTTTTTATTGATGAACTTGTTCCTGTACACAGACAATGTTATATGTGCCATAGATATACACCCGCGGTGTGGTTGATCCACTATTAGTTTCTTATATGTGTTATGTCGGCCATCTCTTACTTGTTTTTTCTTTTAATCTTCTTGAATTACAATGGTAACATTTTTAGACAAAATGGTTATAATCTGGATTGCTTCTAAATTGTTAGATATATATTAGTCCAATAGTATAGACCCAAGCCCAATCCAACTTTGTGTGCAAGCCAAATCTCCTACTTATACTAGAACTTTATTAAATATAGTTACTATATTGTTAGTATCGGGTTTAGTCTACTGTACATATTCAGGTTAAGTTCATTATAATACAGGATTTGTACTACACTCTTATATAATAAAGATGTAGCCCTTTAGATTTTCTTCCTTCGACTTAAGTTTCCGCATCTATTCTAGCATATTCAACATGGTACCAGAGCTAATATTCAAACCATTCGATTCCTAAGATTGACTCAAGAGGATGGATTACAACCTAGACTCTTACAAATTGAACCCAATCCTAAAAGCAAGCACTCAAAAATCTGTAAAATTTTCCAGATCGATTGGTATGATTGGTAGGCCTAGATGAGCCTCCCCATCTTAAAGTCCATGGGATGGGATGGTAGCTAGAGAGGAGAGTCAATTCACAATATGAAGAGTCATATATCAAACTTTCATTTTCAATTTTCCTTATTGGACAATCCAACTCCCACCATTCTCTACCTTCCGGGGACCATAATTGAGATAGTATGTTGTCTTGCGGAATTTATCAATCTGTCATGGCTTTTGCTTTCACGATTTCAGAATCAGCTTTTGATCTTTTGGTAAAGTTCTGCGAGATTCGTGCGTTCGTCCTCTTTCCTTTTTGTAATTATATACAGACAATATATAGTATCTACATTCTACATTCTACATTTCTCTATGCCAAATTCCACTTGTTCATTTTTTTTTTTTAATGAAATTTCCCCTTATTCTTCTTCTTCTATTTTTTTTTTTTAATTCCCCTTACTCTTCATTTAAAACATCTTTTTTTGTTATTTTATTTGTCATCTTCCTATTAAAAAAAAAATGTAATTTGTTCTCTTAAGCAAAATATGTACTTCCTTATTTTCTATATATATTTCAAGACAGATTAATAGTAAACTAAAAATACCACAAATATATACAAAACAACAAAATAATCTGTGATAGTAAACCATATACAATTATAACTGTTAAATAAATATAACATGTAACCCAAAAATACTGAACGAGAAACAACCATCAACTCCAAAACAATGTACCATATACAAGCTAGTCATGCCAACTTAAAGTGAAAGGGTATCGGTAAAGAAGAGTGAGAGTGTGAGATGGAGAAGTGAATGAGGTTTAAATTTTAAACTTTTGATTTTGTATTTAGCCAAAACCAAAGTCGTTTCTAACATGAACTTGGAATGCACTAATGTTGAACTAGCCACTTATTTTGCATAATATTAAATTAGGGTCATGCTACATACTAATATGTATTTAATATAATATATATATGTTGGTGCGGTGTGATTACTCCATTTTGTGGGCGATTTTGATTAGTTTGGATGCAGTCATGCGATTTGGTTAACACCCTAGTGTGAGAATGATCAAAGGGAAGATAGGAGGACCCTTTTTTTTTTTTTTTTTTTTTTGGGTCATGTTAATAAATGCTTTTAAGGTAATTATTAATAAATTATAATAGAAAAATTTTGACATCACTTTCATAAAAAAAATATATAAAAAACTATCAACAACATTTATTATTTTATCATTCTCTCAATAAAATGCTTCTAAAAATATCTCCTAAATCAATATCTTTAAAGCATCGGTTATCATTTGCCGTTCTTTATTATCATAGAAAAAATATATAATATAATTAAAGGCCAATTTCTTTGACTTTATGGGATTCTTGGAGATGGTCCATCAGCCTGTTTACGTAAAGACATGAAACCAATAACCTTTTTTTTCCGTCCTCACTTTTTTTCTCATACCATTTTCATTTCATTGGAGACTAGGTAGATGACGATAACGCTTATCTTCACACGTGTCATCCAGTCAATGGTCCTTACTGGATGGGGTCCCACTCCGGTTCTACCTTTTCCTTTTCAAGATACCGAGTGATTAGCCTTCCCAGGCCGACCATACGTTGGGTTTTCGTGTGTGCGGCCCAACCGTGGGCTTGGAATCCAAAACCGTGGGCTCCATCCCATTTAATAATTGTTTTTCAAATAACAGCCGCTGAAAAGGGCTTTTTTTTTTTCCCACCCACACCTTTAATAACGGTTATATTCCATACATACATAAAAATAAAAATAAAAATGGTATTAATCTTCAGCCACGAACAATTTTTTGTCTACATATGAAAAAGCATCTGGTTACAATTTACACTATGCTTTAAAACATTAGTCATAATCATAAGTTCAATACCCGCTCATAACATTTTCACAATAAATTTTAAGTAATAGGTTATTATTGGTTGTTATAGGTGAATAAAAAAATAATTTAAGTTATGAATTCAAATTATAACCGATAATAACTTACCATCTATAATTTATTATAAAATTGTTTTGAAAATATTGTGAACATAGCACTTCTAAATAAAGAATTCAATTCGAATGAAAAATAAAATATTACAAATGTTGATGTTAAATTTTCAGGTGACCATTATTTTGTATTGGTACATATTGCCATATTGGTAATATCTCTCTCTTTATTATTATTTTTTATTTTTTAATATCATTGGCAGAAAGAAAAATGATTGTTTAAGATAAACTTTTATGTATACGTTTAAGAAGTACACGTAATCATTTAGACAGAACAATTTGATTTCGACCAAAACAGGATTAGATCACCTTGTCTCAATAAGACTAATCATGTAAAAGCTAACCTTATCAAAATCATGTAAAAAATAAGGTAAAAGCTAACCTTATCAAAATCTTTTTGGACTTTCTGTCAGCCCTTTTTTGGGTGACTCCCTGAATCACCTCGTAATGTATGCGGCTAAGCTATGATTCTTTCTTTCTTTTTTTCTTTTTTTTATGGGAGGCTAAGCTATGATTCAACAACCACGCAATTCATTTAGTTAATATAATATGCTTTTAGTTTGATCATGAGGTATAGGATGAACTACAGCTACTATTAGTATGTAGCACAATTTTTGCTACAATTTGGACTTTATGGTAGGTGATGACTGATGATGATGACATCCAAAATGTTAGGATTTCATAAGATGAGAGAAGAAAAAAAAGGACATCCAATGTTAGGATCTCCCACCCATTACGTGGCATTGGATGACAAAATTTTCTTGTTAATCGACTTGAGGATCCCCATAATCAGCCGCATATATTATTTAGACAAGTCACATTACTTACTAAATATGTTATATGACTAAAAGTATACATTGATAGTTTTATCAATTGTTATGTTGTGGTTTCTAAATAAATAAATGCCTTTAAAAGAATATTCCTCCAAACCAACTTAAAGTTAAACTATTTCTGTGATGGGATAATATCAGAAAGAGGACATATTATATAATAAGTGTTTCATAAAAATAATAATAATAAGTGAATGCAAATCCTGTGTACCATTTTTTGTGTTTCACTAATCACAACTTCTCATGAGTTTCTTTAATTTTCCTTATAAAATGACAAAAGTTTAAAATGTAAAAAAAAAAAAATTAAATAAATAACCACATGATATACCATAATTAGTGGAACATAAAGTGAAAAAAAAAAATGTGATACAAAAGATTCATATTCAGAATAAGTCTTGTCGGAGGAGGGAGCCTGAGGAGAAAGAATCATCAAGTGAGATACATTCGAGGTGCAACTGGGCTGAACTATTCACTAGGTCTACCCAATCCAGTTAGGATGGTCAAGTCAGGGAAACCAAGAAGGACCACTCGTTCAAGGAACAAATACTTCTCGGGAGATTGGAGATCAACCACCAAGGCCTTAAGCTTGGAGGCCGAGGAGGATTATAGTAACATGAAAGTAAGAGTAAGAGGAAGTTTCTAGATAAAGCATCCACCACCTCCACATTTAATGCACTTTACCAACTCAGTCTGCCACATTAATGGCAGAATAGTCCCTGAACAATGCCCCACAACCTGTATCCTACTTTATCGCCACCAGCAAGGTACTAATGGGACAAGTATCTAAAGTAGGATCTATGGCCATCCAAGTAGAAGGTTGGGATGCAAGCCAAACAACTATATAAAGAAAGGAAAGTCCTCCTTGAAGGGCGATCAGAAAAAGTGAAGAGAAAAGAAATAGAGAGATAGAGAGAGAAAGTAACTATTGTAAAACCGAGAAGTGTATTCCTAAAGAACTATGCTCCTCGGCCAGTCCGAGAAAGAACTTAAATAAGAATTTCTCTTTCCTTACTATAATTCTTTACCAAAACTGTCGTTCTTGCCAATTTTCTTTCTCTAATTACCAAATCATGGCTACAAGATTTTAAAGGGTTGACCTCGACCATCCACCTCTACAAATTAGTTGTATTAGGCTTCCATCCTAGCCTAATCTCATCCAAGTTGGGCCGAGCTGCTAGATTTGTCCACTACAAGTCTAGCAGCATAAAATTTGTCATGCATTTTTCTTACATAATTATTTATATATTGTGATTTATACATAATAAAAGTGAAGGTAATAATAAATCAATATAAAAGGAATAAAAGACCTATTCCATATTTAGTATTTCACTTTTTACTTTACAAACCAGAGAATTTCATGTGTGTTATATTTTTTTCGTTTTAAACTGTGGTTATTTTATAAAAAAAGAAAAAATGATATGCGACAAGTTGTTTATGGAGCATAGAGTGAAACCCACTCTACTAAGTATTAATTCCGATCCTATAAACTTTGATTTTTTTTTTTTATTAAAAAAATGAGAATATTAATTGGGTATTAGAGGATGAGCCACAAAGTTTGACAGTAGAGGACTTGGAGATACTCCAACATGAATTAGCAGCTTGAATGAATAAAAAAAAAACCAAAATGATAATCGTTTGTTTGTTATGTTAATTGCAAAATTTACTTGTGCTAGTACATGTACTTTTCTTTTTATTTCATTTGTGGCCTTATACAAGAAGTTCAATGTGTGTAGATAATTGTTCCAAAAAAAAAATTGTATAAGATAATAACTTAAACTTTCAAGAGTTGGTTGAAGATGATGACAATGATGATGGAGATACTAGTAACTAATATGAATTTATGAATGAGGAGTGTATTGAAAATGAAAGATCTTATAATGAGGTTCATGCATTGGAGTTTTTAAATGAAGATAGAACTTCAAATTTTTTTTTTTTACCTCATATCATAATCAATGAGATTGGACCAACTACTGAGATGTGCAATGTGCATAGAATATGATTCGGAGTTTCAGATTTTTTTTTTTCAAAAAAATTGAAGACATGTAATATGGTTTTATTTAATAAATAATTGGATGTGATTCTATGACATCATTTTATTTTATGTTTCTAGTGTTGTTATTAGTGAAATCTTGATATTGGATTATTTAGGTGGCAAGTTAATTCTAATTAATAATTTAGACATGCTTTTTTTTTTTTTTTTTGTTCAAATTACATATTTATGTTTTTGATTTCTCAAACTTATTTAAATACCTATATATTTTTTATTTAACAATGGGGTTCAACCAGCAAGGGATGAACTAATGACTTAGTAACTTGACTTGTAGATCGAGTTAATGCCTAATTAGGTTTTAATAATTATGGAGTGAAACAATCAAAATGGGACAAAATGATTTGTATTTATATAAAAGTGATATTTAAAAAAAAAAATCATTTTAATGAATCATAGAAAAAGTTGCCTTTAGCATATATATATATATATTTGTTATGTGAACTCGAATGTCCAAAACTTTTTGAATATCTGACTATTCTTTTAAATCTAACACAAAACCAACTAATTACATAAAAAATCCTTGAAAGTTATCTCCTTAAAATTTATCTATATTATACTCTAGATGAGATATGTATCAGATCAAGAAGATGATGAATTCATCAAAAAAGAAAAAGAAAAAAGAGAAAAATATCATGACAAAAAATATTGGACTACACTATACTCTACATTGTAGATAGGAACTATTTGACCAAGTTGTCCTACTCTTTTAATGTGGTACTAGTACGACATGCAAAGTCATTTGAAAGGAAATGAAGGGCAATTTTGTGAGAAGCTGAGTCAGCTAAGGACGTAATGTCTAGGCTGCATTAAACGATTCCACCTCAGATTTGCAGAATCCCCATGTTACTTAAATGTTCTTTCTCTCCCACACACCACCACACATAGAAAGAGAGAGAGGGACGCCGAGACAGCGAGAGAAAGAGAAGCTTGAACAGCCTCCATTGCTACCATAACATACAGCCTTTCTCATTAGACTATCTCAAAGAAGAAAACTTTCAGAGTTTGAAAAGCATCACAGATATGGGTGAAGTAAGTTCTTTTATTATCACACAGAAATTGTTTTTTTTTTTATATATTTTTGTGTGTACATTTTTTTCTTTCTTTCTATCATTGTTTGTTTGAACAAGGACTACTTAATTTCTTTGTTTGATCTTCTTAACTGTCAAAATGATTTTGTTTGTAGCTTGGTTCCATGTATTTTGTGTTTATATATGTAGGTTATTTTTATAATTTTATATATGTTATGGGAGAGATATTTAAAAGCTCAAGTTTCTGATATTTGTATATATTCATGATATTTTCTTTATGGTACTGAAGGAGAACAAGGAAGAGGAAAAGAAAGAGGAAAGCAAAGAAGAAAAGAAGGAAGAAGAGAAAAAGGAAGAAAAGAAGGAAGACGAACCACCAGAGATTGTACTCAAGGTTGATATGCATTGTGAAGCCTGTGCTAGGAAAGTGGCAAGAGCCTTGAAGGGATTTGAAGGTCACTTCACTTCCTTATACTCATTTTATTCTAAAGCCATTTTGAATTTTTCACCTATCTAATTTGGAAATGCATGTAGGGACTAGGGAGAGGCCTTGTTTCTAGCTAGCCATTACTTTTATCTTTTTTTGTTTTTAAGTAAATACCTGTACCAATCAAAAAAAAAAAAAAAGTAAATACCTGTAACATGAGATCCATTAAGCATATTCTTAATCATTATTACGCTTTTGTTTTTGCTCCAAACTCTTAATCATTACTTTATAAAACCTTTTAGAGGGCATATATAACATCGTTCATTAGCCAACAAGAATTGGTATTTAACTGAGATTGGAAAATATATCATAATTTTAGAAATGTTTAACACGTTTTTTAATTAGAGAGAACATAATTTATGTGCACCTTTTTTTTCCCTATTTTTACCTACCATAGAAAAAGATTACTGCAAAAGTTAACAATGTTAATAATTATATAACTTTTGTTACAGGAGTGGAGGAGGTAACTACAGATAGCAAGACCAGCAAAGTGGTGGTGAAAGGTAAAGCAGCAGACCCAATAAAGGTATGCGAAAGGCTACAAAAGAAAAGTGGAAGGAAGGTGGAGATAATTTCACCTTTGCCAAAACCCCCCGAGGAGAACAAAGAAGAAAACAAGGAACAGAAGGAAGAGAAGAAAGAAGAGGTAAATTCTTAGATGGACAGTGTTCACACAAGTAATTTGCTGTTTCAATAAATTAACCATACTGGCACTCTAGCAGAGAATTTTACAGATTTTTTTTTTTTTTTTTACAATCATACCAATAGTTAAGATTAGTTAGATAGGGTACATAATAAAAATAAGTGTGTACCATAATAATAATAATAACTGTGTACCATATAGTACTAAGTATAAAGTATATCAAGATATCAAGTACAAGTATGGTGATAAAGTGATTATCAAAAAAAAAAAAAAAGGTATGGTGATAAAGTTTATTATTGCCAATGAATAGAAGATTGAATTCTAACTTAAATTAAAATAGATATTTAAAAAAAAAAAAAAAAAACTTGTGAACCTACATAATATATATATATATATATGATAGCGTCCAATTTTTTGGATTCGACAGCTCAATCAATGAATAATCATTCATGGACTCTGATAAGACCCTTCAATTTAACATCATCTTAAAAAATTATTAATATTTTGATAGAAAAGAACCATCAAGCCAAGGTATCATAAATTTAATGATTATCATATGAGACTGTTTGTTGGTAGAAATAAAAAAATGCAAATGATAGAGAGAGAAGGAGAAAGGGTGGTAAAAAGTAAAAAGAGAAAGAAAGGACGTTACAAGTATCTAATTTTATTATTATGGACCTAACTAAATGATCTTTAATGTGAGTACCAAAATAAGTTTCACAAATCTATTTAAACTTTAAACAAAATCTTTTTTTTTTTCTTCTCTTTCTTTCTTCTTTGTGTGTTTGTTATATAAAAGGAAAGTGATTATTCCATGTTGCTCATGAGAATGAAAACATGTTCTATGCAGCATAATTTGCCTCATTATATTTTAAAAGTTATTATACTTTTTTAATAGAATTTATAGTGTGTTAAAGTCTCCTTCCGTCTCCTCTCGTATTTTCAAATGATCTAGAAGGATCGCATTGGCATCATCACTCCTTCCCATTTCCTTTCCCTCCCTTTTTTTCATTGATTTCAAATTTCTCTCCTCTACTTACCTTGCCATCTACATTTCTATGTACTCACCACAGTCTAACAGTCTCAAAAATTGAGGTGATAATGAAATGAAGGCATGTAAAGTTTCCTATCGACTTTGGACTCCAGCCCACAAACCCACTTGCAAGTTGCATGGTTGTAGCCACTGTTTTCATGCTGACACATGAAAGTAACAAAACAAAATGGGCAGCAAAGGTTAACCCCACTACTTCTCTTTCGCTCTCCCAAGGCCCCAAAACATTGACCCCACTTAAATAGCTAGGCACATTTTACAATGACTGTCACGGGCTAGCTAGGCCAAAACCACAACCCACAAATACCAAAACTTATATGTACTGGACTGCAACCATCACGGGTTTTTCACCCCCCCTTCCACTCGTGCCTAGTTTAGCGGAGAAAATTGTTTTTTACTATTTCATTTATAGTAGAGTAATGTAGTAAATTTATGGGAGGAAGAGAGAGTATCGTTTTTTTCATGCTTCAAAAATATGGAGAATTTTCTCTAGTTTTCCTTTTATTTACCCACAATGAAAATCAACATATACGACATTGACCGAGAAAACTTTAAAGTTCATATTTGTGTTAGGATTTTCTTAACGATGCTTTAAGGTATGCGTTAGTAAATTATTTTTTAAAATTTTTTATAAAAAAATGAAAAAATAACTAATTGATTTAATAGTTTTTTCAGTTTTTCATAAAAAATTTTTTATTAAAAAATAGTTAAATGTATATCTTTAGAGTATACATTAACTGATCCTTTCGACTTTTGTGTTAATATATTAGTCCTTTTTATCGGTGTTAAATGTATTTAAAATAAGAAAAATATGAGCTCTTTGAATAGGCCGGTCGAGCATGTCTTGTAGGCAAGGCTTATAATTGTTGTACTCTTGTCCTTTGAAAGTTACTTCCTAACCCTATTTTGACCTTTTATAAAAGAATAAAAAAATAACTAATTGATTTGACAGTTTTTTCAATTTTTCATAAAAAATTTTCTATTAAAGGATAGTTAAATGTATGTCTTTAAAGCATATATTAACTAATCCTTTTGGCTTTTGTGTTAATATATTAGTCCTTTTTGCCAGTGTTAAATGTATTTAAAATAAGAAAAATATGAGCTCTCTGAATAGGCCGGTCGAGCATGTCTTGTAGGCAAAGCTTATAATTGTTGTACTCTTGTCCTTTGAAAGTTACCTCCTAACCCTATTTTGACATTTTATAAAAAAAATGAAAAAATAACTAGCTTTTTTTTTTTGAGAATAAAAAAAATAACTAACTGATTTGATAGTTTTTTCAATTTTTCATAAAATGATAGTCTTTAAAGCATACATTAACTGATCCTTAAAAGGTTTTCTATTAAAGGATAGTCTTTAGAGCATACATTAACTGATCCTTTTGGCTTTTGTGTTAATATATTAGTGCTTTTTGCTGGTGTTAAATGTGTTTAAAATAAGAAAAATATGAGCTCTCTGAATAGTCCAGTCGAGCATGTCTTCTAGTCAAAGTTTATAATTGTTGTACTCTTGTCCTTTGAAAGTTACCTCCTAACCCTATTTTGGGATCTTCAGTTTACTTGCCGCCCAGTGCCCACCCCACAATACGAAATGTAATTCAAACAAGAGTAGTTGGACCAAACATTAATTGTTCATTAAAATGCTACCCCAAAAATCAAAGAAATAAAGTACTATATACTTGCATGACATGACAAGCTTATTTAGGATTCGCAAAATACTTTAATTAGTTAAGAGTCTTGTAACTTAATTAGTTGACGCTTTTTAATATTTTTAAAAGAAACATTTACTCCTCTCATACATTGTTTAAATATAAGATGGATTTTAAGATGATCAAAAGTTATCAAACTTGATCGTACTCATAAATATGAAGAATTAAATATGGCTTATGAATCATTAGACAAACACCTTATCATTGTTAAGACATTGAACATCTACTACCCACTCTTTTTTTATTAATGTACTTATTAGGGTTTTTGAATTAAGTAATGGGAAAAATTAATAGATGCTTTAACTTTTAATAGCATTGGTTTAAGAACTATTTTTTAAAACTTTTATCAAAAAAGAAAAAAAAAAATTACTAACTTTTTTTTGCTGCTTTTTATATTTACCATGAAAGTAATATTCAATTTTTTAAAAAATAGTATATTCATAAATGCTCTAAAGACACCGTTTTAACATAACTCTAAAGTAATCTTAGCCTCTTAGTAATATTTATTAGTGACACTACAATGAGAAAAGATTTATAGAAAAAAAAAAAAAAAAAAAAAAAAAAAGACTAATTGTTTAGAAATAATTGTATTTGACCAAATTATTGAATCTCCTTTGTCAGCCTCCTGCTGTTGTAACAGTTGTACTAAAAGTTCGAATGCATTGCGAAGCATGCGCTCAAGTTTTACAGAAGCGAATCAGAAAGATAAAAGGTACGGTACATTTGTCATTAATCACTATCATTTCTTACTTATCTAAAATTACTAGATCATGATGTCACCTTCTAATCGTCTAACACTACCCTAAAGATTATGCCCAAATCAGAGTATACATGCTCACAAAAATTGCCTTATTTTTTTATTTTTTATTTTTATTCCATTAAATTGGGAAAGTCACCACACTTTTCCTATCTGGTTTCTCAAATACAAAATTAAGTGAACAGTTTAAATGGTAAAAAGGTAAAGAACAATATCCCTTGCCTTTAAAATGGAACTGATATAACACTGCGAACCTTTATGTGGCATTTGGTATGGAGGAATTCATATTACTCTTGGCATTCAGATTCCTAAAAATGTGATTCTTAAAAATGTGATTCCTTTCCATCTGGATGCCTAGGAATGTAGCTATTCATATGTTTAGTTTCATTAGAAATCTCTTAAGATTCTTAGGAATGTGAGATGATAATATTTGGTTTATTCCCAAGAATCTTAAATGAATTATTTATTTTTCCCATTCTATTCTTAGATTTGAATGTTCGGTTTAATATTTTATCTTAATTGCTTAAATGATAAGGAAAAAGGGTTAAAATTGCCAATTTATAAAAAATACAATTTATTTTAAGTTTAGGAATCTGGATACTCACATATTTTAAAGGGAATCCACATTTCTACTTAGAGGGGTTTAAAAGGAGAATCCAAATTCCCCTGGCATCTGATTCCTTAGCGCAATTTGCAACCAAATATGGGAATCTTTAAACATTCTTGAGAATTCTAAAACATTACCCTGTACCAAACGCTATATTAGTGCGATAGTCACCCTACAAGTATAAACATTTGTGGAGTGTAAGGGACAAGAATCCATGTTCAAGTCTTCGAAAATAAACTTCACATACATACATTTAGATTATGTTAGAGTAGAAATCTATTTTAGATATATATATATATATATATATAAGGAAATGTTAACGAGTACTCTTAGGGCATTGTTTAACAATCCATTTTAGGAAAGTTTTTACATCACTTTTTTGGGAAAAAAATAGAAATTATGTATTCAGGGAAAAAAAAAAAGTTATTGATCCATTGGGCCTAACGCCATTTGCAATTTTTAGATCTTTTTTGTAGTTTAGGTGGCCAAGGTAATTTGTGGGCCTTCAATTTATAATGATAGGAGGCCATGACAGAAGTAAATATTTGAAAACTGAGATTTGGAGTTTCTAGAGTAATAATCAATGTTAAATAATTTAAATTAAAAAATCACTTTACATGTCTAAACCTATACAATTCTATATAAGAAAAAATATAATAATAATATAAATAAATTTAAGACCTTGTTTTTCATAGATAACAAATGCAATAGAATCTCTAAATTTGAACCACATATTCTTAATTTTCATTTCTTCTAAAATATAATAATAAAAACATAGTGTCCATTTCTCTAATTCTTCAAATAGAAAAATACAAAAAAAAAGTTTTCTTTTTGAAAAAAAAAGTTTCAATTAAAAATATTTACTGAATATGTTTTGGTTTAATGAACTAATAATTAGAGAAAAATAATAATGATTCAATCATTTATCTATATCTATATATTTATTGGGAGCAGTTTGGGTTTAGTGTTCAGTGGCATTGAATCTGTTAAAATAGTAACATGTGTCCATTTTTGAACACGTGTCACAATCTGACCGAGTCCATTGCACTAAAAGTACTGGACCTAATCCTGACCCATATTTATTTATACTATTATTTAAGTAGTTTCTATTTTTTAAGCTAGCTTTCAAATCGTGGACTCTAAATTTTTCATGTCCCAATATACCCCCAAATTTATCTATTTGAAAAGTTTAAATAATCGGGTTAGATAAATAAAATTACAAATTTAAAAAATCCCTCGTCTAGAAATCTAAACATCCCATGTTTCAATTTCAATTTAAATAACGATCCTCATCCAAACCCACTATCAAGCTGTTATATTCAACTAAAACTTATTCATTAAACCAATCAAAAAGTTTATCCACTGACAAACAGTTACAACCATTTAAAACTTCACCAATATCTATATACTCTCATTTTCTTTTAAAATATAGAATTTTTTAAGAACGCTAGCACACAACAAGGAACAGGAAAATTGGATGCCCCTTGTTCCTAATGAGTTCTGGTAGGTCATTCTTTTGGTTACTTTTTTGCCTTTTTAATTCTTTTATTAGTTTCATGCTTAAACGATGATTTTGTTGAAAACCATCTTAGACCAAGAGTTTTAAACGTCTCACTCATATTTTTACTAATATTACGCATTTAGAAAACTGATATAAATAGAAGTGTCATGAGGCTAACTTCAAAAAATAACAAATCCACACATGAACATATGAGTTTTTGGTAGCTAAACATGTAAACCTCAAATTTGGATGAAATAAAAAAGAGCGAGTTACGTATCTTATAGAAGTAACAAGTGCAAGAAAATGATGTAATCAACTGATCATTTACATAAGAAAAAGAAAATAAGGTAGTAGTCATTTACATAAAATGCTATTTAAAAAAAAAAATACAATATCAGCGGGCCATTAGATAAAATTTACATAAAACTTTTTTTTTTTAAGTATATAAGGGTGGAGGAGGATTTAAAAAGCTAGGGGCTCACCTCGTTTCTCTGTTTCAAAAGTGTTTAAGGGCATTTACATTAATCTCCCTAAATACAATAAGAGATCAATTTAAAGGGTGAATCCCAAAAAAACACCTCCACATTGGCTTCCCTATATATCCTCTAAAATAACATTTTACTATTTTGCTTCTTTAAACACGTTTTTATTTTATTATTATATATATTTAGTGTCTCAGTAATTGATATAAAAAAAAAAAAAAAAAAGCATTTTGTATTTTGAAAAGTGAAAAAAAAAAAGAATAAATAATATTTAAATTAATAAAAAAGAAAATAGAATAGAGAATCAGATTTGAGTGTTTACTAACGCAATTAACTAAAATAGATAAAAGTAAATTTTTACTTAAAATACAGAGGAAATTTTTTGAAAAGTCGAATACTCAAAATCCGCAATTCCTTGACAATGATTATTATCTATCAGTTTCAAGACTAACATCATATTTGGATTAGCCTGGCTAGTTTTGTTTCTTTAGTGGACTGAATAATAATGAATATGAAAAAAAGAAGTTGATTATACAATGAAGTTGATTACAAGTGTTTCTTTACTAATTGCTCTTGCTCTAATCAAAAGATAATTCTCCCCTGAAGAAGATTCTTTTCTTTAATAGTGATGCATGCAATCAAATCTATTCGTATTGCATGTCAACTGTCAATCACTTTTTTTACTTTAATTTGGATAAAATTTGTTCGATTCCTTTCGGTTATCTTTTTGTATCCAATTATACCAACCCAATCCAAAGTCCAAACTCCACACACGTGTGAATATATTTCGGTTTTTATACGTGAAATGGATTATATAAAATCATTCAAATTTTACAACTTAATATGTTATTTTAAGCACAACAAGAAAAAGTAATCAAGGACATTACAAATTTCATTATATAAAACTTACAAACCAATGTTTCAACTTTCTTGTCATCAGTGGATTCTAGTTAACTCAACTGGTAAAATCTCTGATGGTTGTATGGAGTTCAATCCCCACCTACACCAAAAACTGATTGGTGTTTTGAACTGATGATAAAGATCTATCATCAGGAGCGGATGCCATAAGTTGAAACTCTTTAAAAAAAAAAAAAACTTTCATGTCAGCAATTATAAAAAAAGTAATTAGGATATTTATTATATTATTGAAGTGATATTAATCACATTCATTGTTAACTAATTTTAGTATTTTCCATTTATTAATTATATTGTTGATGTAATACTAATCATATTCATTGTCATATAATTTTTAAATTTTTTTTTTAACTATATTAGTAGTAGATTTAATATTCCTTTTTGTTATTAGGTTAGGACTTTAAAAGCCAATCAAATCTGAAAGGATGTCTTCTCAAAAAAAGAAAATTTGTCTTTCTCAAAAAAAGAAAATTTGTCTTTCTCAAAAAGAAAAAAATAAAATCTGAACGGGTGGATAACCACGGTCACTCAAGTAATTTATATGTGTTCTTCTAAAAAAAAAAAAAAAAAGAGTAATTTTTATGCCTAAACTTGGATGCCATGTAGAAATAAATGGTAGATTACATGGGTCAACTTTTGCTTGAGCATAATTCTCTCATTTTAACAACCAAACTTCCAAGGTTTACTCCAGTTTTAACCCTCACCCGATTACATGGGTCAACTTTTTCTTGAGCACCATTGATATAGATGCATTTTATTGTTTGTGTTGCTAAAAAATAACTTTTTAGCATTTTGAGAGCTTTGATCAGTTTGTTGTGAATGCTCTTAGTGCTTTCTAACAAATGAGACTCCGGGAATGTAAGAATATAAAATAAAATCCATATTGGTACAAACACTTGTAAAAGATGATGCTATGCTAATCAAGTATAAATGAAAAGAAACTTAACGAGGATTTCCTTAGGTCTTAGTAATGGTTGATCATAACAGCGAAAGTCATGTCGAACAGCTTGAATATAAGTTGTTGATTTATAATCATGATTCATGAATATTCCCAATAGTTCAATATTAACCACTGTAGTAGCCATAGAGCACCAAAAAGAACACACACTATATATGTTAGCAACTGTATTGAAGTCCCTATTGGATGCACTTTGAGAAGTTGGACTGTACTGCAGGCGTTGAATCAGTGTCAACAGACCTAGCTAATGATCAGGTAGTAGTAAAGGGAGTGGTGGAACCAACAATGCTGGTTGATTATGTGTACAAGAGAACCAAGAAGCAGGCTTCAATAGTGAAAGATGAAGAAAAGAAGGAAGAAGAGAAGAAAGAAGAAGAGAAGAAGGAAGAAGAAAAGAAAGATGGTGAAGAAGGCAAGGGAGACGATGACAAGAAGAGTGATATCAAGAAAAGTGAATATTTGCCACCCAAGTACTTGGAGTATACGTATGCATATCCTCCTCAGATTTTCAGTGATGAGAATCCTAATGCTTGCTCTGTTATGTGATTAATGCTATATGTATGTACCTTTGATGTAGTTTTAGTCTGCCCTATGCAATTTTCTAATATGTACTTAGATATGTTAATAAGACATTGGCAAGAACAGAAATCAAGGGGGCTATGCCGACCTCGGCATCCCATATAAATATTATGCGTCTTGAGGTTTGAAGTATGTACCTGTGGACTATGGACATCTCTAAAAACTGGCAGTACTGAGCAATGTTGGCCTAAGTTTTTGTATCTAAGAATTTGGCACAGATAGTTGTGTTTATTTCATTAATAGTATTTTAGACAATGAAATTCATGGGACCCCTTGATTAGAAATAAAAAGATCCTAAGAATTTTAACTATTTTATACTCTGAACAATAAGTTGAGAATAAATTTAATTTGGATCTTTACTACAATAGTAGTTTGCCACATTAGATTTTTCCAAATAATAGTATAGAGACTATCACATACAATCAATTCAATTCTACAAATAAATTAACATAAAACAAAAAATTAAAAAAATCGTACAATCATTCAGTACCCCTCTCTCTCATCTTTTGCCACCTTAACCGTCAGTGTATTTGTCACCACAAGATCACAATTCCTAACAATTTTCCTCCCTAAGATAAAATACAAGGTGTTTCGGATGCATGCATCCTCACACTCACATGAGAGTGGATCCTAATTTTCCTCCCTAAGATAAAATACAATGTTGTTTCAAATGCACGCATCCTTCCATTCACATGAGAGTGGACCCCACACTCCCTTACTAGTCCGTAACCCCACTCTCTTTTTCTCTCAAACCTAGCTCTCTCTCCCTCTAAAGTCTAACCCTATTTGTTCTCTCAAGCTCAGCCATAGGCCCATAGTCTAGCCATAGCTCTTATTATCTCTTGGGATCACTTTTCTCAATCTAAGCAAATAAAGCGTTGGGCCATATGCTATGGCCTTTAGCATTTACTAGCCGTTAATTGGTTAAAGTTTGATATGGTCTGTGTTTTAATTAGTAAGTTTTTTGGATTGCAGATCCCTTGTGGCACAACCGTGACCGGAAATATTTATTAAGAAACCAACGTGTTAGTGTGTTGATTCCTTGGCATGTAATGGAGAGCTCAACAGCAGGAACATGTTAGGACAATTGTCCGGCTTTTTGCTATACTGTAGATTATTGGGACATGTTGGGCTTAATTCACTTCACGTATTTGTAATTAAATTTTATGTGAACTCTGCAACTGTGTCTAACTCATTCAATTCTTTCATGCCAAAAAAAAAAAAACAAAAAACAAAAAACAAAAAAATTGTAAATTATATGAATCAGGGGTGGCGATGGTTTTTTTCTTTTTGAGTTTAATGTCATAATTTTCTATGTTTTGAGGATATTTTGGACATAAAAAAAATATGAATTCAAACAAGGGAAACTCCTTAATTAAATATTAATATAGATAAAAAAAAAAAAATCTAAAAAGAGCAGTTTTATTTTCTTTAAAAAAAATTTTGTTTTATTTGAAATTTGAATTGACAAAGAAATGTGGATGAAAAAAAAAAAAAACTTTTTTTTTTTTAACTTATCTAAAATTTAGGCGTTTTTAAATTAGTAATTTGACATGTCTAACCCTATTATTTAACTTCCTAAGTGAAATTGAGGGTATTTTGAGCATCCAAAAATAGGAATCCAAATTAGGAAAATTAACCTCTTAAATAGTACTCCTAATACAAATATTTTAAGAATGGTTTCAAATTTAATCTTATATTTTTAAAGGTTTCAAATTAAACACTAAAGTTTAAGACTATCATAAATTAAATCTTATAGTTTCTCTATAGGTTCAATTGGAGTTTTAAAAATCGTATAAATTTAAATCTTGAATTTTTTTGGATTTGCTTGAGTTTGATTGGGAGCTTAAATTGATACTAATGATGTACAAAAGAAATCAATGGACCACTTGTCCAAAACTGGAGGTTTGGAAGACTTGTACACAAAAATCACCCATCCAGAGAGCGGTGTTGTGTCAGCCTAAGCTCCTCTAATGCTTAAATAGAACTCACAAACACCCAAAAGAGTAGTTAGCAATGAAAATTCTAGGCTTTTCTCTTATAACTTGTGAGCGTGGCTAGTTCTTTATATAGGCGTCATCATCTAACCATCATCCTAAAAATCTATTCCTTTTGCTTAATTAATTGAAACATGATGCGGGGAAAATGAGCTAACATATCAAAATATGCACCAATTCCGAATTATCTGGGTTCGTGGAGACTAAGGCCCTGTTTGGATGGTGAGTGATTGATATCTCATCACTCATCACCCAAAAATCATTACTCAAAACTCGTCATCCTATAACTTATTTTTTAGGGATAATTACACTTTACCCACCTGTGGTTTACCTCTAATTCTAAGTGCCTACCCGTGGTTTGAATTTTGACACTTTGCCCACCTGTGATTCTCACCGTTATTGTGCCGTAACCCACCTCTCTACTTTCCGTTACTCTAACACAGAAAATGTAAAAACAAAACCCCAAACGGATCAAAACACTCCTCACATGAAGAACATACACAAACACATGAAGAACATACACAAACATGGATTGAAAAAAGCAAAGATCAATTTCAATGAAAAAAGCAAAGATCAATTTGGCATCTGAAACTTTTTTCTCTTTACATATGTTTAGTATGAAGCAGTAAGTTTTTCAAAAACCTATATCGCTCTCACTCAAATCTTGAATATGAAGAACATACCAAAAATCTGAAAAATTATAGGAAGTTGAACCCAAAATAAAACATCTAAATCATCAATAATAAAAAATCGAAACCCACTGCCCACTGCCCACTGCCCCTGCCACCAGCCACCACAACCCACTGCCATAGCCACCACCACCCACAATCTCAAACCCCAACCACCAAAACTACAAACAAGTCACAAACCCAAAATCAAACCACAAACAAATCACAAACCCAAAATCAAATCACAAACAAGTCACAAACTCTAACCCATGACTGCTGAACCACCAAAACTGCAAACAAGTCACAAACCCAGGCAGTGAAACCGAGTGGTGGCATCGGGATTTGGCGTCTCTGTCGGGTTTTGATTCGGATTCTAGTACCTGCACTTCTTGGCTATTACGGCGAAGCCACATGTACCAAAGCCATCGCAACAAACAAGGACGAGTTCTTTGAAGGAAGGGAAATACTCAGCGAGATATTTCAGATCTTCGTTGGTGACTGACATGCGTTTCAGGTAGACTTTTTTCGAGCCAAGGATAGGCGAAGCTCAAGGCGGCGACCCACAGCGCGAAGTGGGCCCCCTATTCCAGCGACATGAGGTTGAAGTCGACGAACCTCGATCTGCCCTTGATGGCCACGGCCCGAACCCGAGGGAACCGGGACATGGCCCATCTAGGCGAGACGAAGTAACAGTTCCCGATGAAGAGCTCGGATCGAGTCAGGGCCTCGACTTGACACCACGACTTGCAGACTAATGAGGCGGCGTTGCGGTCCCCCCGGGAGCTGAGGAACTGGAGCACGTTCTTGAGGACATTCTAAACTCAAATTGACTTCTAATTTAAGCCAAAAAAAATACCCATAAGAAATAAAGAAAAAATAAATTCAAATTATTAACTTTCATACACCATTCAGATGCATTTGAAGTGATTTTTCTTATCAAAATTAGAGGGTTTGAAATTTAAATTTCAAAACAAAAACCTGGAGGTGCAAGTTAAGAGATTGGACCTGATGCTGTGTATATTTGGATTCAAGGTTTAACATCACTTGGAATTTTCCAGTGGGTTTAGGTGGTGCTCAATACTTGGTTCGATTGCATTTCTATGATATTGTTAGTCCTGCACTTAACTTGCTGTACTTCAATGTATATCTCAATGGGTACCTGGCTTATGAGGATCTTGATTTGTCAGTACTTACGTCCCATGTGCTTGCATCTCCAATCTATATGGATTTTGTTGTGGATCTTCGTTGCGTTGGTTGGGAGTGAGTGAGTTTCGGGAGATAATGAGTTTTGATCCATTTGGGGTTCTGTTTTTTACCTTTTTTGTGTTAGAGTAACGGAAAGTAGAGAGGTGGGTTACGGCACAATAACGGTGAGAATCACAGGTGGACAAAGTGTCAAAATTCAAACCACGGGTAGGCACTTAGAATTAGAGGTAAATCACAGGTGGGTAAAGTGTAATTATCCATATTTTTTATCATTTGAAAATTCCTAACTTACACACAATGCTATTTGGCCCTTAAACCTAGTTGAGTTTTTTGAAAACTCAAAAATCTCAACCTTTTGTGGGACCCACGGACTGACTTGGTACAATGGAAACAGATTGCATGGCCTAACTCATGGGACGTAGCTGGGATCCGAATCATCCACCATCTTATAAAGAGGGTGTGTTGATGACTTTGCGGACAAGAGTAGCAAGACAATATATCAATACTTATCAAATAAGATATAAAAGTTTAGGGTTTGATTTAAAACTAAGGAACTATAGCATCCAATATGTAACAATCTTAATTACAGAGTTTAATTTGAAACCATCAACATCAAAAAAAAAAAAAAAGAAACCATGCCTAAAAATAATACAAGGTTTTTGCGTAATATGCGCATTGAAATTTATCGTCCACTAGGCTCTAGCTCAGCTAGATACTATGGATGAGAAGCTACCAAAGAGTACTTGATGTAGCTTGTCCACATATTATTATTTTGAGGTACAACTGATCTGACATCATATTGATGCACATACATGCATAACTGGGTTTGCCTTGGACACTTTACCTAACGGTTCCTATCATTGCATGACTTGAGCAGAAAAATATCTTATTCTTATGAATTGAACTTGCACATTGATCGGCTTGACCAAATAAAAGCACTGTTTGACTAACTTGTCCATTAGTTTTTTCAAAGCCCTCATGGATATTTGATATTCTTGGGCATGAGCAGATAAACCCATTCCTCAGAAACCTCTCACAACACTGGACCTGTTCTTTATCAGCTTTGTAGGCTGCCTAGCATTGGTTACAGAAAACTATTTTCTGCTTGGTTCAGTGTATAGTAAACATAAAGGATCATGGTTTTGGTATAGCAAAATTTATCACGATTTTGAGATGGTGCAGCCAATATGGACTAGAAGAAAAAAGAGCCCAAGTTTGTGATCCTAAAATATTAACATGAATTTGAAAGATATTTGATTGGAGGGAACAATTTGCATTTCCACTTATGGTGCTTATAGTGCAGGTACTCATCAAGCAAAAAAAAGAAAAACAAAAAAGTGCATGTACTCAAAGAAAATATTTACAAATTTGAAGGTTTAAAAGGAGTGGACAATGGCTCATGGAATGGAAGAAGCCTTATCATTTTTAATGGGACACTTCTTGTATCTTCTATGGATGCCACACCATTTGAACCACTCATCCAAGATGCCTATGGTCCATATTACTGTTGTCAAGATCGAGTGGCGAGAAAAGATCAATGAAATGATGCACGGCCATGAGATTCCTCTGTCACTCCAATTCCAAGAATCAAACGTCTGAAAGAAAATGATGCTATCATCTCTTTGCATGCGTGATGCCCCCTTTGTGTCTTCTGGGGCTGTTCAGAACCAATAAACACTGGAGCCTACAGAATTCATCAGCTCCAGCTAGCTAACACCATAATAGTAAATGATTAAATCTCATTATCCTTGAAAAATGTTGTACTGTTTACAATGCATTAATCAATGCAGCCATGCAATTGAATTTATCAATTTAGGAATCCAAGGTACAACACTGACTTTTGCGCTTTACATGCATTTGCTATTGGTTTGGGCTCCCTTTTAGGACTCCTTTGAAACTGAAATGCATGTGGAAAATTACATTGTGACTTAAAAACTCCCAATATGAAGTATTTTTAGCACAGCATGGTGTGGTGGACATTATGGCATTCACAAAGTTGAAGAAGACAAATTAATGGCGTGTGGCGTGCAAAGGTAAAGGTATTCAATTGCAGGTTTAAGACAAATGGGTCAATTGCAAGCTGGCTGTGTTGGACCACATGGTCATTAGTGGATCAAACTTTAAAGCTGAATGAGAGTGATAGCTTAAGTTCAGGCTAAGCAGAAAAAAAGATGAAGCAGACTGGTTTGGTCCATTCGTTGAGAGTGTTGTGGTGGGGTGGTGGTACCCCGTGCGGCTGTAAGTGAAACGTAAAGAATAGTAAAGGTATACTTTTTATGCTGAATGTTATGGTTCTCTCTCACTTTGTGCCGTGACTAGGTGGATTGTCTTTCTATAGGGGACCCTTACAAGATTCCGAACCTTCAAGTAACAATAAGGCCCAACAATCACATTCAAATTTGGATTAATTAGGCCTTCCATCCTGCTTTCAACAAGGGGTTCACATCTATGACTATCAGATTACTAGATTAGTATGTAACAAAAGACTTGAGCCCGAAATCTCATGAATCATGAGAGGCCGAGAAGTTGTCAGGTACTTTAATCCAGACAAATATATTGAAAAAAAAGAAGAAGATATTTTTCTTGTGTGAACAGCCTTTACAAACTTTGAACATTACATGCGAAAAGCGAACTAAATGTTGGCTAGATTTATCTAAAAAAGAGTTTTTCCATGCCACTCATTTTTTTTTCCCTTTTTTTCTTGAAAGTGCTGGCTTAGTGTAAATAAAAACATTGCTATCGGCTTTCTCATGCCACTCATACAAAACATAATTTCAATCCATCCATATACCTTCTTACAGATTTGCTCCTTTTCTTCTTCTTCTTCTTTTTCATTTTCAAATGAGATGTAGCCATCACAGAGCATAAAGCAATGAAAAGGCCTTCCAAAATGGCCCAAGTCAAACCTAGGCCAATGATGTATCATTATTAATTGGTGTTGCAAGAGAATTACACAAATTTATCAACTTGTGTTCCATCACTACTAGTCAGTAATGAACAATATTGACAATAGAATTGATTTAAGCGGTTCCAAGTTGGGCCTTTAGTTCATCTTCTGCATAATGATACACATACCCCATACCCCTTTGTAGTCGCTTTTCCCACCATTTAGTGGGGGCATAGACACCTCAATTAACATCATCATTATGCTATGCAAAGTGATAGGTACAACATGGAATCTCTCAAATATCAAATTATCTATCATGCTGCATAAATCTATCATTTAGCTATGATGCAAAGTTAATTAAGAGAGTCTTTGAATGGTTTTCCACAAAGTGATTGGCTGAATAATGGTTCAAAATATGATTTCCATTTTCAAAAAAACAAATATAGCCCTTCGAAGTTAGAACTTTGAAGTAATGTGAGTTGGTACATGGACTTTCGATTTGAACAAATAACCCCGAATTTTAGTTTTATAACAAATTAAATCTTTTGTATAATCACATGATAAACACTTAATTTTTTTTTCCCATATCATCAATAATTTTGAAATGACATTAGTATCGTGTATTCATTATGTGACTAAATTTGTTAGTTTTAACATAAAATGCTAACATATAAGGTGCAGTACTTGTGAAGTTATAAACTTATAATGATCAAATTGATACTCATATCAAAATTCAAAGGTGATATTTGTACAAATTAACTTCTGTAATGTCCGATTTTTGGTGTTTCTAATAGTGGATTCAATCTTATTCAAATGTTTTCAAGAGGCAGAATTGACACTTCTTTTTCCATTTACAAGGTCAACACCCCCACCTTCTAATGTTGCCATGCTTATTTCATTTAATGAAAACTACAATATTCTAATTGCGGCCAAGCATAAGCATTTCCTCATATAATGAGAACTACTCATTAAAATCACAGAGACAAGAGCCAAATCCCATCTTTGGTCCAAGATAGATTCCCATACCTACCGACCAAAAATAAAAATGTGCTTCAATTTGGAAATGGCTTTGATTTTTTTGATATGGGCCTACCTAAACTATCAAAAACGCTATAATTTTTCTCACCCCCTCCACCACCAAAAAATAATAGCAAAAATTATTGGAAGGGGGTGTATTACATAGGCCTAAACATAACTTTAATCTTCAATGAGCTATTAAGCATGGACAGGTGGTTTGTTTTAGACCGTCGATTTGGGCTTAACCTTGTTACCTGATAAAGAGCCCTCGTGGTTCTTTTCCTACATAAAATTCTAATTGCCATGGGAAACCTCTTTTACCCGATTTTTTTGCTCAAATGGCAGGTCATACCTACCTAGCAGAAGAGAAAGATTTTATTTGCAATTCCAAACATCTTTGCAAAAAGCATTTTATTAGTTTAATTAAACTTTAAACCATTCGTGAATCAGAAATGATTTCCTTCATCAAAGGCCAATAAAAATATAGCACTTCGTCTATCTTACAATAGACTAGGCCAACTTACTGCTTACTGATTTTGTATTGTTAAATGAAGTTTGCAAAATGACATACATTTTTAATGTAACCAAAAAAAAAAAAAAAGTCTAATAAAAATATTTTTAGACGAGCTATGTATGATTCGAGCTATCTTATACTTACATTTAGGGGTGTGCATAAATCAGATTGGGTCAGGTTGAAGAGCTTTTTCAATCCAACCTACTGTGGTAGGCTAAAAAATATCCAACATAACCCAACCCAACCCATCATAGGGGTCCAACCCAACCTACATGGATCGAGTTAGGTCGGGTTGGACCCATGGGTTGGATTTTTTTTAATTACTATTATTATTATTATTAAATTGAACATTAGAACACCACCACCACAAATAAGAGCAAATTTATAATCAAATAATCCTGAGCATAACACCAAACAAACACAAATTATATGAGAAGAACTTAGGATTTAGGTTTTATTTAGGAAGAGGGGAAAAAAAGTAAATAACAAAATTATATAATATATATTTTTAATATATTTTCTAAATTTTAAAAATTTATTAAATATAGGTGGGTCGAGTTAGGTTAGGCGGATTTTTAAATCTCATGACCCGAACCCAACCCAACCCATTGTAAAAAAAAATAATAATAATAATAAATAAATAAAATAAAATAAAAATTCATAACCCAACTCAACCCACTAACCCTTAAAAACCAACTCAACCCGGTGGGTTGGGTTGGGTTAGGTTAATTTTGACAAATTGGTAGATTTACTGCACACCCCTACTTACATCCATCTTAGTCATTTCAAGAAGATTGTTATTTTTTTCAAAAGTTTCATCTATGGTAGGATAGATGAAGGAGTAATCATTTTCTTTGATAGAAAATGCAAGCAAAAAGTATGTTATAGTCTATGCTTGTATGATAAAAGTATCCATGTGAAACTTGCTTGGGATGGATATTTATTCTTCTATTTCCTCTAAAAATTTTTGGATAATTGATTATAGTCTTTATACAATAAAGAATGGAAATTTAAATTTTGATTCTCATAATAAAAGAGACTAGGGCATGCTGACAAACTACGAGACTCTTGACAGATATTTCATCTTTTATTTAATATAAATAGAAGTGAACTTTACCATTCAAAAAAACCCCTCTCATTTTTGTTTATTATATTGAGAATGAAAAGGTAAGAGGATGAAATTTATCAGGATATATCCTAAAATCCACTTCAAAAGATGTACTCTTAGGTGTTGCCTATTGTCGAAATGTTTTCCATTACTTATGTCTTAGGTTGCGTTTGTTTAGGATGACTGAAATTGTTAGTCAATTTGCAAATAATTTCCGTTTAACCCAGTTAGCCATAAAATAAAGACATGTTGGGCGTAAAATGTTATACTCTTTTATTCGCAATCATAACATTTTACACCTCATCCAAAACTTAACCCAACCTCCACACCACCACCCCCTACTGTCAGCAGCCCAACCACCACACCCCAAAACTCCTCATTTTTTATCACAAGTGTGTTGCGTATGTTTTCTGGCAAGTTGTTAATAATTGAAGCTAAACTAAAGGAAAATGAACATATAATATAAAGGGCTTCAAATTATGTAATCTATGTAATGTTACTCCTCACCAAGCAAATGGCATAGAGAGCGACCCGTGAGGCAATAAGGCCCACTTTCCCTTTGTTTGATATAAGTAAATGTGATGCCCTACATCTTTCAGGACTTTATAATTCCTTGTCCTACTACTCTTTGGCTTGTGCCAGCTTGTGTGTGAAGTGTGAAATGTGAACCATCAAAGTTTTTTTTATTGAATTATGAGTTCCCCCCATGGACAAAAATTTGTCCTCTTCTATCTCTTTTATTCTCATTTCAGGTACACGAACACTCTAAACCCATACTTGTTAATTATCTCTCTCTTAGAATCTCAAATAAGTTGTGGAGAAAGAGATAATTGATGGGCCATGGCAAGAAAATGATAGCATGATACTCCTTTGTGAACAAGTTGATTAAAGAGAGCATAATTATTTTTGCAAACAAAATTTTCTTCTAAATCAATAATATCATTAATTGGAAGAATTTTCCCACAAAGTGATTTAGGGGAAATTATGTGTTTTGATTTTTTTTTTTCTAAGCCTCTCATGGGTGACAAAAGTCATTATTTAATGTTTACATAAGTATGTATCTGGCCTTTAGATTCGTTAAGCACTAATATGAGAGGGACCCTCAAGTATAATTTCCCATCATATATAACTAGTATGTAGCCCCGTGCTACCGCACGGGAATGGATATTTTATTAATCATGAGTTTATTCATGTTTAAAAAGCTCAATTAAGTCTAAATTCATATTATTAACCAGAAAATTTCATTAACAAAACTTAGCAGTATATATATTTTACACAGAAAGATGAACCTTGGTGACAATGTTTATCCAAAAGATCCATTCACGCTTTTGAATCTTCAATCTCTATTGGTGATTGAAATTTTCACAGCTTAAAAAATTTAAAATTAAAAAAAAAAAATCCTCAGATTTGTACTCATTTTGTAGTTTTACGATGGGTCATTTTGTAACATGATGGACATTTGTGTGAAGAAAAAACCTCTGAAGTTCCATGGTAAATAAAAGAAATTCTCTCCAATCTCTTTTTATAGAGAGAGGGATTTGTGCGTGTTTTTATTCATCCTTCATAGTTGTATTATCACGAAGCAGGTCCAATGGATTTAGATTGGTACTACCGATTCCCAAAGCATGAGTGTTTAATGTGTTATTAATTTCATCTCATTGGCTTATGCACATGACAGCAAAATTAAAAATAATTAGATTGTACACGTGTATAGTAAAATTGGACTCCAATTTTAGATTCTAATTGAACAATTGGAATGATAATATATGATAGTAATAACAATAGGAAAATTCAAATAAAATTTCAAATTAAATTGTAACAATCTGAATAAAAAATTCCAGTAGAAAGACAGGGTGGAGTGATCCACTCCAAGAAGGCGACCAAACTTGCGTAAATATAGAATAATAAATCTCTCTCCGGAAAATTTACATTGTTCATAATCTTTACCTTCACTGAACATTTTAAAAACATAGTGACTCACATCTGCCATCCAGACATCTACAGCCGGGTCCTCTCCAATTCGCGTGAGATTCCATTGATCACTAAGTTCCTTTGCAGTCTGCAAAAAGTATCATCCATCGGTCCACAGCAGTGCTTTCTTCATTTTATAGGTGCCAAACCTGAACAAAAAGCCAAATATAAGGATAGTGAATTTTAGGCATAATGTGCATCTAATCAAATGTAAACAAAACTCAATGTCAGAACCAAGAAGAAAGCACTTTAATCCGAAACTCAGTGCAAATGTAAAGATGCAAACTTTGTAAGCAATTTATAACAAAGATGCAAACTCTGGCTTTGCTATCTTTTTGGAAATTATGCAATGTACTCAAACCAAGTTCTTATCACCGATATTAATCTCTTTGGTTTTCGCGTTTGACTACAAAATCAAGAAAAAACTTAATTAGCACAGTAAATCACTTGACCCGATACATAGAAGTGGTTTTAATGAGAATGAGCCTACATACATTTAGCCACATGATGCAAAATTCAACTTTAATTTTAGATTCTAGACACATGGCACAAAATTAGAGTTCTAATTTGGAATTCAATTTCACACTCTCTCTGCTTCACCTATTATTTTATATATAGATTACTGTTTGACCCTTTTACCAAGAAATCAAAATACCCTTAATTTATTCACGTGCCTTGTGTCATAGTCGGCCCATGACATTTTTTTTTTTTTTTTTATAGATAATTACAAATTTAGAATATGCTGCTAACTCACAGCTCGAATCATTTCCCCTCAGTCCCCTAAGTATTTTGTATATGGAGAGGTGTCAATTCAACTACAAAGCCTTTGGCGGCCCATTACATTCATATAGCAGTTTCCATCTTGTACATCAAAATGTGGGAGAGATAAAAAAGATGCAAGGCCGTTTGTCCGCTTTGGCTAGCCAAACATGAATTAGTTCATAGATCTTTGGACTTCGACTACTAAGGATTAAAGACTTTACAAATAAAGCATGTGGATTGGTATCCCATTGCTATCATTTTATATGTATATGGTTACAATTATTTACATTCTCAATGTGCCTATGATGTAGCACCGGGTGGACTGTTAGCTAGTGTGTATCATCTTACGAGAATAGGTTATGATATAAATCAACCAGAAGTAGTATGTATAAAAGTATTTTGCCCCAACATGGAATCCTAGAATTCCGTCTATTTTTTGGGTTTGGAAAAACATGAGCATACATTGGGTTTGGAAAGGCATAAGCATACACATCAAAAGCTTTATAGTTCAAATGAGCGATGACTCTACCTTATGTACAAAGTGCTTGGATTCAACGGGGTGGAGTTTAAATTGTAAAATAAGCAACATATTGATTTATATATATATATATATATATATCTTTAAAAAAAAAATGCATATGCATCAATTCCATGGTAACAGCTTGTGACATCACGTACTAGATCTTCATTTGCTAATATAATTACTCTCTTTTTTATGAAATATAATTACTCCTTGATTTATTTTTTTTTTTAAGAGAGTTTCAACCTCTCTCTCTCTCTCAAAAAAAAAAAAAAAAAAAAAACTCCTTGATCCATACAGAATTGTAAATTAATACTCGCGTGCTTTTATAATCGTTTAGTCCATCGTGCCCCATCCAAAAGAAAAGTTAATTTTCACCCCCCCAAAAAATAAAAAAGAAGATAAAGATAAAGAGAATTTTTTTTGCAGTCAAGATCCATGCTTAGCTTGTCACATGACATATTAGATTCTCATTTGCCAATATAATAATTAATTACCCCTTGAAACATAACTAATACCCACTTGCTCTTTTATACTAGATTATCATTTGCCCATATAATTATTAATTACCCCTTGGTCCATAATTAATACTCGCTCTTTTATAATCCTTCGGTCCATCGTGTGATAGTTAAATTAACCCTCCCAAAAAAACATAATTTTTATTAAATGATTTTTTTTTAAAGAAACGATAATAGGTTTTATTCATCCAATATCATGATATATTATAGTAAATTTTATTTATTAAATGATTGTTAGGTGATGATAAAATTTTGTTTCATTCAATAAATATGATATGGATTTGACAACCTGAATGGCATCTCCTTTTAAGTTCTTTATGGTCATTTACTTGCTGGATGCACATGATGGACAAGTGTAATTTATATTTATATTTGAAATAGATATTCATGTAATTAAAAAAGTTTAGAATGGATAGAATAGAGAAGAAGAAGAAAAATTACAGCCCATTTTCTCTCTTCCTTGTTTTGAAAATAGTTGTTATCTTACAAAAAAAATTGTCATTTAATAGCAAAATATTGATAAAAACTCATCAAAATCATTGTGGCCTTATATTCCAATCCAATATCAAAACGACAGGAAAAAAAAAAAAAGGAACTAAAGTGATTCGACTTTCGAGTTAAAAATAAGAATAAAAATGGGGGTCTCTGACTTTCTTTTTGTCGTTCTTCTTTGAGATAATGATATGTTTCCCATAATCTTATTTCTCTTTTGGCTTTTTGAGCCCTTGTGAGTCCCATACTCCCATTTCCAATTGACCCATAAATATTCCTACATGGAAACAACACAAAACTCATGCCCTTCTCATCTCATCCCATGGCTCGATGTGTCCAAAAGTGTTTGATGTAAATCTCTCTCCTCCATAGTCTAGTTCTATCTCATCTTGTTTGGGTTGGGAGACTTCTGAGCAGGGGACCCATATTATGGGCAACCAAATTATATATATGATCGGCAATAGAAGTAATTTTTGAAAAATTATAATATGATACGGTAAATTGGACACTGTTACGACACAAATATGACATGGATATAATACTCCAAATAAAGTGTTAGTGAATCTAGAAGATCAAAGATGGGACTAATATTGGGGACTTTAATTTGTACCATCTAGCTTAATTTGCACATACATGCACAGAGAGAGAAAGTTCTATAACAATCTGATTGGAAGCACATGCAGGTTTGAAGTGTGATCTCCTGTGTGAGAAAGTAGGGTCAACCCTACGAGTTCAATCAAGGGACCCTCCACTATGAAAAAATCATCGGTTTATAGCCCGCCTTTCCTTTAGCGTGCGTTCACCAATCACCATCTCCAGTTCTTGCCAATAGTCTACTTAGCTAGACCCCACTGCATGGAAAAAATAAGCAAAGGAAAAGTACATTTTCTTTCACTCAATTTCTTCTCGCTTTCAATGATAGCAAATTCATCTCTTTCTGGATTGATTAGAAATTCAGGTAATGTTATTGTTTGGTAAAAAAAAAGGAGAGAATACTAAAAAAAAATAAAAAATAAAAAGAGCTGTGGTTTTTTACTTTTTGTGAAACATCATGTGGATAGTATTTAATTTTTCTATTCAAGCCTACCATCATTCATTTGCTAAATATAGGTGAATATTAACTAAAAAGAAAACGAGAGTGGGAGAAAATAGAAGTGTTAAATCACCATTTTACCCTTTTTAATCCTTTATATATTGTTTTTGCATCCTTTTTTATTTTGTTAAAAAAAAAAAAAAAAAAAAAAAAACAAGAGTATGATTGGTAAGATAGTAATGTGTGTTTGTTTATTAATATGCTAATAATCGAGAGTTTTAGTGCCAAAAAAGAAAAAGAAAAAAAAACGAATGATTAATATTTAAAAAGAAATAATATAGATTTAATCAACATAAAATATACAAAATTTGAGTTTCCAAATTGAATATAAAATAAAATAAGTAATTGGTGGTCCTCATGGAGAAATATTATGTGCATCATCATTAGATTTTGGTAACATGCTTGTACAAATATTCTCCTTAAACGCAGTATAGTACAAAAAAAGTACTTTGTTTAAGATGCATTTGATGTCTACAATAGTTATAAAATTCCAATAACCTGTTTTATTTTTATCCAAAAAAATAATTCACCTATTTTATATTATTTGTTAAAAAAAATTGATTAAAGAATAAAATGTCAAACATGAGGTATAAAATCAACAAATTGCTAGTACTAATCCAATATTCCAAACGACAATATGATATCATCACATTGGTAGTTAACAAAAACTAATAAAAAACTAAGAAGAAGTCACAGCCACACAAATGAAGAACCAGATCTCGTACGAGCACAGAAATATGATAGTTTGAATCGGATGCGAAATATAGATGAGGAATCAAGGAGAGGAGAGGCAAGTGGACAAGTGATCTGGGACTGGGAGTGATGAGAATTGTGGAGAAACTATGCTTGTGCATCACTGCATAAACATTATAATAACTAGTTTATTAGCACTGCAATATTCTTTTTTTCTTTTTTTCTTTTTTTTGAGAAGTAGGTCAATGCATTTTATTAAGGTTGGCTGTTGAAATCAGGTTAAAATACAGATAAAAAGTCTGGTGGTACGTCTTCCATCCAGACGGACCTATAAGGGAGGAGTTTTGCTCTCCTCACTAAGGAATGAGCCAGCTTATTACAATGCCAACGTACAAGAAAAAAAATTAAAAGCTGAAAATGTGAGCTAAGATATAGGATGTCCCGTGTAAGATGTCCATATTGTGTTAAGCTTCTGCCACCATTCTTCAGTGCTTTAAACAGAATCTCCAAGTCGCCTTCAAGTATTATGTTGTCAAAACCAATTTCCAGTGCAAGCTCAAGCGCTCTTCTTACTACTAATACCTCAACCTCGATCACAGTTGATGGCAGAGGCAGTTGCTATGTTAGTGAAGCCATTACAAGACCTTCACTGTTTCGGATGACAACCCCCAGGCTAGCTTTGTTGTCTTCAACAAATGTTGCAGCGTCAAATTTGATCTTGTACCAAGGGGTTTCCAGAGCCAGAGGAGACCAGGATGTTTGCTGTTGGCAATATTCAGGAGTGTAATTTATACATAACTATTTTTTTAAGAGATAATTTCTCCTCTCTTAATATTTGTTTTTTGTCATCAAAATAAGACATTAATTAGTTTTTAGTATAGGCAATAGTCAAATCCTAAATCTCTTATATAACTACCTAATAACGAGTAATAGATAGTACGTATTTATAGTATTTCATAGAAGCGTAATAAATTCAATTGGAGCCTTTATATATATATATATATATATTAATTTAGATATATGAATAAGTATGTAAATATAATTAACATATAATTAAAGAATAATTAGATTCCCCCAATAAAAAAATCTGCCAACAAAAGTCAGATTTTTTGTGGTGGACACTTGGTATGAAATTGAAGAATATTCAATATATAAAGACAGTTGACATAAAATAATTAGACATGTAGAATGATACTTGGCATAAAATTAGAGTACAATTAAAATCCAATTTGTATTCTTAATTGAACTTTCTCTCAATTTTTGCTTATATATATATTATATAAAAATGGGAATTTTTGTGTGAATAATATATATAGCTTCTATTACAATATTGATCACCATGGTCCAAAAAAACCCAAAGAGCAATGAGCATGCAAAGGTTTACCTTTTTTTCCACCAAACATATTTAGAAATTTGGGCTCTAATTATACTTAAAAAAAATTGACATATGTTTTATCATGTGCAATACATATCATTCAATTAATTAGGTTAAATGAATTATGTACATTGCACATGTTAAGAACAAGTCTTATCTTCTTATTAGTAGCTAGAGCCCAAAATACCGAAAATTTGTTTGGAGCTAAGCATTATCGCCCAATTAGTACATTGCGTGTATGTCACTCATGATGATTGTCAAAGTGTGGTCACTACTCAATAAATTCTCATCCTTACCTACTGCTACTATACTAGTACTTGGAGAATAATTTTGAAATGATTAGGTACTCTCGGATCCAACTATTAATACTAGTACTAGTACTAGTATTATTCTATTTCATTTTGCAACGTGTCGCCTAGTAAAGAAAGATACGTGTTATTTATGATAGTATGGTATATATCTTCTTCAAAATGTGAGGTCATTGTTGCCAGCACTTTTGGAGTTGGCGTGACGATGTAAATGTGTGTTATCAAAAAATGTGGGGGTCATAGTCAATGCTGAAATGGTATTATAGTATTGTATTCTTCAAAAAAAAAAAAAAAAAAAAGTATTATAGTATTGTAAGATGTCTTTGCCACGTGGGATCTCAATGACCTTTGTCTTTTATGCGGAGAACATGAGTTGCCCACGAACTTTTAGTCCTACGTGGATGCCGTGTGTCCCAAATTTAACGGCGACAGTACGTATATACTAAAGTTCTGTTCAATTCAAATGACTGCGTTGACTGCTCCGTCAGCTTTCTCAAGCTAATGTGGGTTCCCACCTTGTCCTACGTGGGACTTTTCCCAAGTCCCATTGAGAAACCACGTGTCATTTTGGTTCAAGAAAATCTGGGAATACATTTTTGCCACTAATAATTCCCCAAAAATAGTTCATTTTTTATAATTGGATTATAAAAAAAAAAAGTTGTTTTAACTAATATAAATTCATTTAAAAGATATAATTTAAAATAAAAACTAATTTAATGTAAACATTTTTTTTCCCAAAATGTTGGGACCTCTTTCCACTTGAGAGCCTTAGATCATTGCCTGATTAGCTTAGTAGAATAGCTGGGTTGGTTATGAGAGCAATAATGAAAAACTAATGAAAATATGTTTCTTCTATTATTGGATGTGATATCATTGTCATCTTTTTTCTCTTTTTGTTTGTTTTCTCAGAAAAATGAGGACAATACAAAATATCGCCAAATATGCTTACAAACTTTTCATTGATAGGATTTTCAAAAAATTTTCAACTTCCTCGACTACCAGTGATATCACATATGACATATGTATGGGCTATAGGCTGCTTCTCTTTGACCAGTTGCTGCTGTTATTATTATTATTATTTTTTTTTTTTTGGTCATGTTTTTATACCTATTTTACTTTCATAGTTTCATTATATAAACCATTTAAGCGGATTTCAAGGTTCTTTTGTAGCAATTGACCACTAGTGCAATTGTACGGTACACAGTGTTGCAATTCCCTTTAAATAACAACCTCAACAACAACATTCTAACTAGAATGAGAAAATTTTACTCAGCAAATCAGAACATATTCATTAAGCTGCAACAAACACTCATCTACCTACTACTATTTTTTTTTTTTTTAAAGTTACTACCATATCAAATGCATGATACAAAATTGCAATATGATAACAAATTCCGTTTCTAACACACCATCAATGAGTCCAAACTCCATAGCCTGCAAATTTATCTATTTCTAGCCATACAGAGTAGAGATAGCTTACAACTATTTTCTTTTTATTTATATTTTTCATTCCTTTTCTCTTTTAAATAATTAAATAAATCGAAGATTATCAACAACAACAACCAAGAGAAAATAAAATAAAAAAGAAAGAAGAGATGTGGAGAATGATATGAACCATATATCCAGAATTGCGGCTTGGTTTTGGTATTATTCGTGGGGAATCAAAACCTTTAAGGACCCCACCACGCAACAAGGGTTTCTCACATTCCCTGAATACAGATCTGACAACCCATAATCCATCATGTTCTCTTGCTTCTACATTCAACATCACCTTAACCAAAAAGAGTTTCGTTCCTTTTCCACATCTTCACCGTCTCATTCACTCCAACAATGCTACAATCACAACAAATTATAATTTTTGTTACGACTTATCACATAATGCACAAACAAACTTATATAGAACCACAATTTTTTCTCCATCACTCATAACTTGTCACGTGAAAGTTTGTGTGGCAAAAATTGTGTGATCTGTGTGTTCCTTGAATTTTTCCATCAACTCTCTCATTCTCTCCACGGCAGTAATAGTTGGATTGGGATGAACTAATTAATGGTTTTTACTCTCTCATTTTTTCAGGTTACTAAAAAAAAGCAGCATATAATTAGGAATTAATGGACAGGTGGCACATTTTTTAATCTATAGAGCACGAGATGAAACAGACAGACAGTGAGACATAATGAGAAAGTTGAAGGAAGACCCAGACGAGAAAGTTGTGGGGTGTGGTTTGCTTTTGAATTGGTGGGCCCATTAATGAGGTGGCATGCCACGTAGGAGAGTTGTATAAGAAGAGACGTGTCAAGGTCGTGGACTACACTTTCTGTGTTAGTCCTAAACGAGACAAAGTGTGTCAAACTCATCTTAGCACGTGATTACACAGGCTTAAGTGAAGCAGCCAAATTTCCCGACTCTAATTAATGCTTGGTTATCTCATGTAGTATATAAATATAATCACCACCACAGATATTCTCCATCATGAGAATGCACAGCCACTTTGACTAGATTGAATTATTAATTACAATCAAGACTCCGATGGTACATGTTGGGTGGGTGTGAGTGATCGAATCTATACTGAAAATCATCTTTTTTATTCAGCCAAAAAGAAAAGCAGCAAGGAAAAAGGTTGTGTCCTAACTTTGTGTCGAGCTACCACGTTATATTTTTTTCCATTATACCAAGCTTGTGACTCAAACCGAAACAAACGGTAAGCTTTCATGAAACCTTTTTTTAGTCTCTAGATATTGTTTATAATGATAATGACAAAAACTGTCAATTGGTATTTTTTTTCTTTTTTCTTTTTTCTTTTTTCTTTTTTCCCTTTCGCATTATTGCATTTGATGGCATTAACTTGTCATATTGTTATTAGCTTACGTTAAAATCAATTAGATGGCAATGTATGTGAGACTTGAAGGTTATAATTTATTGAAGGAAGATGTGTTTGTTTTAAAATTATGAATAACAGATATGGATGGGAACAAATTGGAAATATCCCATTTACATGTGTTTGTAGATTTGGAAATTTGGTTAGAAGAGCCATAATCATGGTTGGAGTTTATATCCCGGGACAAATATAATATTACATTCAGGAGCGGAGCCAGAAATTTTGGTTTGGAGGGGCCAAGTTGTGATGCTAATTTATTAGTTAAGACAAACCTCTACACACACATGTATATATAAATTAATTTACTAAAAGAATTTATCATCTTCTAAATTTTAATGAGTATATAAAAGTCATGTATTTCTTCTATTAGACATGTACAAAAATTTATCATTTTCTACATAGTTTAATTTGTTAAACCTCTTAAATTATATGATTTTAATATAATTTCTCTTTCTCTTAATAGCACCATTGAAATAACTTAAAATTTGGGGGGGTCAACTTCAATTTTTACATGCTACATTTTTTTAAATGTAAATAATATACATACTATAAATTAATTTTTTTAAATTTTGGGGGGCCTTGGCCCCCACCTTTGTGCGTGGCTCCGCCACTGATTACATTACCTATTCAATGAAAGCATGATTTATTGTTTTCAAAAGAAAAAAAAAATGTGAATATACCCCAAGTACATTCAGAATAGTTAACGGGTGTAGATTAAAAAAATTATGTTTTAGCAATTTGCATTAGTAACCAACAAACCATGTTATTATTTATTTATTTATTTGTATTTTTTTGAGAATGGGGACTACTTCTTGTATTAAAAAAATCAAACAGTGTATTCATAACTTTGTAACTTGGATAGAGGAATGTCCACAGTTTATTGAATCTTTTGTGTTTCATGATGCTATGTACCTATCCTCTTTATAAATAAAAGTTACAGTATTTCTAATAAATAAATAAATAAAAAAATCAGATAGTGGAACATTTTCCACCCATACTAATAAACCTCTAACATATTTGACATGTTTAGCGAGATTATGAACTACTTTAATTACCGGTAAAAAAATTTGTATTTGATTTGCTCTATTATTTTAAATTAATATAGAAAATAATTTAATTGGAGATTGCAGTAGCATATTTGTGAAGAAATTGAGTAATGCTAGGAATGTCTTTCGATATTCTCAAATTAATATAGAATTTTAATTTAAATTGGAGATTGCGGATTTAAGAATATTTTTAAATTGTTGTGATATTTTTGTTGTGTATTTCAAACAAATTAGATGAAAAAATATTTTTAAAATTTTTACTCCTGTCTTACTTGTTGCATCGCATGACAAGACTATTCACGGTGAGTCTCGTAAGTCGTGACATGACAACTTGATTGATTTTTATTTTTTTTTTGATGAGAACTTGATTGATTAATTACCATTAAAATCAAATGATTTCTGAATTTTCCAAACCATGTCCATCGTGGACTCGTAATTTTTTAGTATGAAACGGTCAATATTTGATATTTCTGTAATTTACAGTCGTTGCAGAATAGTTATTAATCATTTATAACATCTTTTAAAGCCATTTAATGTTCTTTCAGTCTTTTGTATAAAGTATTTTTCCAATAAATAAAATAACTTTTTTTCTGCATAATTTATAAAATAAAAAGTCTACAAATAAGTAAAATGGTGATGTTAATAATAGATACATAATGTTGTAAAAAATTTTGTGCCATGTTACATTGTTATTTATAAAACTATAAGAAACAAAGCAAAGAAAAGAAAAAACAACCCTCAAATTATGTTTATGCGCATATTATACATGAATCCAGATCTCTTATATGTTTATTAGAATTTGACAGCATACCAAAACAATAACATCTTACAATGTTATGGTTGGATGATACAATCATCATCTTATGTAATAACTAAGATGTGAAAGGATACCATCTATGATCACTTTAAGAAGCTATTAGATTGCCTAAATCAACAACAATCACCGTACAAAAATTCTCTTTCATGCATAGTGTTCCACTAATTTTACTAGATTTTTATGTGTTCATTTAAACTTTAATTGTCTTATGCATGTAATCAACATGTTTTTCCACTCCACACACACATATACATACCATGTCATTAAAACAAATTATAAATATAGCATGTCATTAAAAGGAATTAGGAGATGTAAATTGTTAAGATTAATATAATTAAAAATACTTGACATAAATATATGAAATTTAGTCTTCAAAAAAATTAGTCTTTAAAATTTAACCCAAAAGAAAATAGTCTACAAAGAAAAAAAATACACGTGAAAATTCATTTACATTAATACAATTTTAGTGAGTTTGAGGTTATAAAATACTAAAAAAAAAAAATCACCGCGCACCCTTGGTGCGGTGATCACTCTACAAGTATAAGTGCTTGTGGGGTGTGGGGGGTAAGAGCCGAGATTCAAGTCTCTTGGAGGGAGCTTCACACACATATATACTTAGATTAGGCTAGAATAGAAATTTTATCTTGTAAAAAAGAAAAAAAAATGTTATAAAATAAAATCACCTTCTGTTACATATTTTTAAGACTTTTGATAAGGGTAGGCCAGCTGTGATTGTTTTAAATAAAATGAATTACTTTTCAAAAAATATTTTATAGAAAACTATTTTATTTTTATATGTTTGATTAAAACCTTAAAATGAGTTGTAAAATTATCTTTTAACTTCTACGATTTAGCTTCGTATGAGATAATATTGTTTTCCTTATTAGTTTCATGTGAATTAAAGTTATTTTTATAAAAATAATAATAATAATTCTATCTTATACCAAGTTAGATAAAAAAAAAAGTTAAGAAATAATTCTTGTTTAATGATATTAATAAATACTAGAAAAAAAAAAAAAAAAAAACTATATTCACATCAAGTTTGACTAAAAATAAACGGAGCAGTTACTTTAATAATTTTTATGAGGAAAAAAATATTTCTGATAAAAATATAATTAACTTTTATTTATTATTTATTATATATACTCCTTTGTGGAAATGAGGTCAATGATTAAGTCAGCAGTCAGCACTGCAGCCAGAAAGGCAAAAATCTACCACAGAACAGAATCAAAGTCACATACCCATTTCGTAAAACAAACTCACAGTGAAGGGTATTGTGGTCACACAGCAAATTACAGTACCCCGAAACTGCTCACACAACACAAACTCTTATATAACCACCACCTCTCTTTGACACTTTGAAACCCAAAAAAACAAAACAAAAACAAGAAAAATTTGTTTGTTTCAGACATTATTATGTAACATACATAGTCTCTCTTTCTCTCAGTCCATAAGTACAGCCCCCACTTTTTTCTTTTTTTTTTTCTTTCGGATAAGAGTGTGACACAGAAACAAAAACTGAGTCTTTATTAGCCACTGATGGTACTCACTATTCTGTAACTCACTGTTTTTTTTTTTTTTTTTTGGATAAGTGTAACTCACTGTTATATATCTCTTATCTTTGTTTGTTTGTTTAGCTCTTGCTAGCTATTATCAATGGCATCCAAGAATCAAAGTGAGTACCAAACAGACACAGAGAAATCAAACGGTGGTGGTGCTAATGGGGCTTCAGAGGAAAGGTGTCCCATTGAGGAAGTGGCACTGGTTGTGCCAGAGACTGATGACCCATCAATCCCAGTGATGACTTTCAGGGCATGGTTCTTGGGCATAACTTCATGCACTCTGCTCATCTTCCTCAACACTTTCTTCACCTACCGTACACAGCCACTGGCTATCTCAGCCATTCTCATGCAAATTGCTGTTTTGCCCATTGGGAAGTTCATGGCCGCCACGCTTCCAAGGAACGAGTACAGCCTTTTTGGGTGGAGATTTAGTTTGAATCCTGGACCTTTCAACATGAAGGAGCATGTGATCATCACCATCTTTGCCAACTGTGGTATCTCTTATGGTGGTGGTGATGCTTACTCGATTGGTGCTATTACTGTCATGAGGGCTTATTATAAGCAAGGCGTGAGCTTCCTTTGTAGCCTCCTCATCGTTTTGTCCACTCAGGTATTGTTTTTGTTTTTTTAATCTTTCTTGAATTCTTTATTTATTTTGGGTTTGTGGGACTTTTAATATGTTTTACTATTTCAGTTTCCTTGTTTAGTATTGTCATTAATGAAGGGTTTTTTTCTTAATTGCTTTTTCTTGGGGGGTGGGATTTGGATGATGATTTCAAGAACCGAAGGGTCAGTAATTGTAATTGGTCAGAATTTCTGAAGATACCTATCTAAAAAAATAATAATAATTCTTAAAATAACTTTTTTTACCATTACTTGTCAGTTCTGAAAAGTGTAATTTTTAAGATATTTTATGTGTGTTTAGTTAATTTATTTAATTTGTTGGTGAGCAGATTTTGGGATATGGATGGGCTGGAATGCTTAGGAGATACCTTGTTGATCCTGTTGAGATGTGGTGGCCTGCAAATCTTGCTCAAGTTTCTCTGTTTAGGTCTGTTTTTCTCTGCCTACCATTTTTTTTGGTCCCTTGATTTATTGATAGTTTAGTAAGAAAGGCTGTGAGACAAAGCAAACGGCAACTTAGTTTTGAGAGGACCATATATTTTTTGATAGTTTAGATTGAACACAACAGAAACCTCCACTTAGCTGACATGAGTTTAGTTGTTTGACTTAATAGAGGTGATACTTTAATTTGTGGTAAGTGAAAGCAACATAAAGAGCATAAGAGAATAACCAAATGAGGCAAAACAAGTGCTTTGGTGGCAGAGCATCAGCTTATTCTGTCATGGACTTTTAACTGGAACAATTATAATGTTTTCAATTTATAAGTTGAATAAGATTTGCATATAACATAGATATGGGGCACTGGTTGAGAATTTGTTTCCTGGGCTATTTTGCCCGGTTGGTGTAATATTCGCTTCAATGACACGAGAATACCAATTATAAAAATTGGGTCAAGTTGAATGATGAACTACTTACTAATTGTTATTGGTAGTAGCGGAGAATTTTAATGTGAACAAAGCAAAAAGTAATCCAGGTTAAGAGAACTTATGTATCAGCAAAACTTAGAGAATCTGAATTATATTTTTTGATTAGCTGTTATTTATTTCCATCAGTTTGACATTCATTGAATCATTTACTTTGTTGTTACAGAGCACTACATGAAAGGGAGCCTAAAAATAGTGGAATGACCCGGATGCGATTTTTCTACATTGCCATGGCAGCAAGCTTTGCCTATTATGCACTCCCAGGATATTTATTTCCAATCTTGACATTCTTTTCGTGGGTCTGCTGGGCATGGCCACATAGTATCACGGCTCAGCAAATTGGGTCTGGTTACCATGGACTTGGAGTTGGTGCCTTCACTATTGATTGGGCAGGGATATCTGCTTATCATGGCAGCCCACTTGTGGCACCCTTCTCTTCCATTCTCAATGTTGGGGTTGGATTTATTATGTTCATCTACATAATTGTCCCTTTGTGTTACTGGAAGTTTGACACCTTTGATGCTCGGAAATTCCCTATATTTTCTAATCAGCTCTTCACTCACAGTGGGACAAAATATGATACCACTAAGATCTTGACTCCACAATACGATCTTAATATTGCTGCTTATGATAGTTATGGGAAGCTCTATCTTAGTCCTCTATTTGCCCTATCTATTGGATCAGGATTTGCAAGGTTTACAGCAACCCTCACTCATGTGGCACTCTTTCATGGCAGGTAGGCTGCTTTCAAACTTGGAGTCATGTACAGCAATTATACTTTATTAGATATTACCATCATTTCTGGTAGTTATCATTTAATCAACTGAGATTAGGGCATCAGCATTAAACATTAAAGTATAGGAAACTTTATCAAGTACTATACTTGTTCATATCTGATGAGCTTGCTACTAAGGTCTGGTAAGATTAAAGAAGTACAGGATGCTCCAACCAGTCTCCTTTTTAAAGCAGAATAAAAGAAGGATATTCTAAATCAGTTTTTAACAATTATGAATACTAAGCTTTGTCCTGTTTTTGTAATTCTCCCCAAACTGATGGCTTGTGAATACTAGTTTTAAGAATTGTAGAATCTAACTCCCTATTTTCCTTCATGTTTCTCTCCAAATGCTTGGAATAAGTACAATTCACAGGAAAGAACTGGATGAAAATGTCATTTTCCCCCATATTATTCACAACTTCAATAACGGTCTTCAAGTGTAATTAGCTGCTTTATGATTATTATCCTGTTTGACTAAATTACAACCGGTTTCTGTTGTCTAGTGATATTTGGAAGCAGAGCAGATCAGCAATTAAGAATGCAAAGTTGGACATCCATGCAAAATTAATGAAAAATTACAAGCAAGTGCCTGAATGGTGGTTCCTTGTTTTGTTAATAGGGAGCATTGTTGTTTCTCTTTTATTATGTTTTGTGTGGAAAGAAGACGTGCAGCTTCCATGGTGGGGGATGCTTTTTGCCTTTGCCTTGGCTTTTATTGTTACTCTCCCAATTGGGATCATTCAAGCAACTACCAACCAGGTATAAATTTTTATTCTGGTTTGTCGGCTTTCTTGTCTTTTTATGTTTAAAATCCAAGAATCCAATTTGGATTTATAGCTGGAAGGACTAAATTGTAGATTTCATAATGTTGACATCTCAATGTTTTTGCAACTACTATGCAGCAACCTGGATATGACATAATAGCACAGTTCATGATCGGTTATGTTCTGCCTGGAAAGCCCATAGCAAACTTGCTTTTCAAGATATATGGAAGAATCAGCACTGTCCATGCTCTCTCCTTCTTGTCTGACCTCAAACTTGGGCACTACATGAAAATTCCACCTCGGTGCATGTACACAGCTCAGGTTCTGCAGCTTGGAAATATGGTCATTTAAGAAATTTGAATTTTGTTCTTAGAATGTTAGTTCCTGACCTACTCTTTTTCTTTTTCCAGCTGGTGGGAACTCTAGTTTCTGGTGTAGTGAACCTTGCAGTTGCATGGTGGATGCTGGAGAGCATTGAGAACATCTGCGACGTTGAAGCACTTCATCCTGACAGCCCTTGGACCTGCCCTAAATTCCGAGTGACCTTTGATGCTTCTGTGATATGGGGTCTGATTGGACCAAAGCGGCTCTTTGGACCTGGGGGGTTGTACCGTAACTTGGTATGGTTGTACCTCGTTGGAGCTTTCTTGCCAGTTCCTGTTTGGGTATTGAGCAAAATCTATCCAGACAAGAAATGGATTCCATTGATAAACATACCAGTTATATCTTATGGTTTCGCTGGAATGCCACCAGCAACTCCCACCAATATTGCAAGCTGGCTTATCACGGGAACCATCTTTAACTACTTTGTGTTCAAATACCATAAAGGCTGGTGGCAGAAATATAACTATGTTCTATCTGCTGCATTGGATGCTGGGACAGCTTTCATGGGTGTCCTATTGTTCTTTGCTTTGCAAAACGAAGGCAAAAATTTGAAATGGTGGGGTACTAAACTTGACCATTGTCCTTTGGCATCATGCCCAACTGCACCAGGCATTGTCGTTGAAGGATGTCCAGTTTTTTAAATAGTCCTGCTTGTTTGAAGGTCCAAAGACAAGGTGGGAATGGTGTAGTTTGAGAAGAGGAGCCAATTTTATATGTTAAAAGCTGGACGTATAGATTACATTGAATAACCAATGGCTTTGCATTTTTGTACATGCTTGTTATCTCTAGGGTAGGTGAATGAGGGTTTTCCCCTTTGTGCCTGATAGTAGGAATTGATATTCCCTTGAAATGTTGTTGTCAGTAGTTTGATAGTTTCACATCCTTAATTAAGATGTTTGCATTTGCAATTTCTCCCTACTACTCTCCTCTGAGCCTCTTGTTAGATTCTAGATTGCTTTTGCATTTACTTTTTGGTAATTCTTCATTCATATTCTAGTAGCTATGAGGACCAAGAAAAGCAACAGGAAAAGGCATTGCCAGAATCAAATAAGAAAAAGCAGTCCACAGGTTACAACTAAATGAGAGCAACTTCTATCTCTTGTGCTCACTCTTTAAGGTGGAATCTAATATCAGTTCTGTTAGCTGGTGTTCGTTTTAGACATTTGGAATGAGAAGCCTAGATGATAATTTAGTGGCTGGGAATCTAATTCCTAAATAGAACTTCTCTTTCAACCTCTAAAATTTAAAACCATGGGACCTTTTTCTAGGGGCTGGTAGTTTGAGTTGAAGACTGTATTACAGAAAGCATGTAGTGCTTGCTTTTCCAAGGAATAAGTCTTGGTAAAGATGGGCTTGGCAAATTCTGTCAAGAAGTGGCCTTATGAACAGCCAATCGGATATAGCAATTATTATTATTATTTAATTATTATATTCGATTTGGAAACACTAAGAGATATCAGTTGAGCTATAAGGCTTTTAGCAATGATCATTATTCATTCCTAGGTTCCTAGCCATAAAACCCCTACTTTTCTATTATATTCCTTTCTTTCTTTATCTGTTTTTCAAAATTACCTTGCTTATTACTATCTTAATTCAGCATGACCTTAAAAAAGAATGTGGTTTTGAATACACAATTTGTGTTGGCGAGCATCAAATAGAGCATAAACAAATTGGTACGCAGTACATTGATCAGACTATTGGCAATGTACCGCAGGTCTTATTGACCACAAGGTGTGTTCTGTTTGGCATGAATGAGCTGGTACAGGCAAGTAGAGTGTACACAAAAGCCATAAAAACTGAATTAACAGATCAAAACCAGCCACTAACAGCGATCACCGAAGGCATCGACCGTGGTGGTTGGAAAAAAAAGAAAGAAAGAAAGAAGCAGGACACCGATTATAATGTGCAGCTTGGCTGTCAATTAAATGCTTTAAACCTATTTAAATTTTAGTCTTACATTTATAGATTATAGATTTTATACATGAGCAGAAAAGTCATTTTGCCCCATATGCAATGAGGAAGTGGAATCAACAGTTCATCTGTTTACCTCATGTCGTCTTTCTAGAGCTTTGTGGTATGGAAGCCAATGGGGAATTAAAATTGATGAATTTATTTTCCAAAGCCCAGACCAATTCACATGCCTACTTTTGAATCCTCCTTACTCCTTAGAATGTGTCCAATAAAGGAGCTAGTGCTTTTTGGAGCTATTCAATGTGAAAATTTTGGCAAGCTAGGAACAAGAAAGTTTTTGAGGGAGTGGAGCTGTGTTTTTAAATCTATCAAATCTATGCTGGCTAGTACAATGTCAGAGCACTCATCAACAATCTCCCTTCCAAGGCTACAGCAACGGCCTAGAAGGTCAATTTCATGGGTTAGGCCAGAGGCAGGAGCTATAGAATTCAATGTGAATGCAGCGGTGGGGTTGGTCTGTCTATGCTGCAGTAGCAATGGTTGTTAGTGACTAGAGAGGAACACTGTTATTTGTCTGCTCAAAAAAGGTAAACACCAGCAATCCTCTTCATACAGAAGCAGAAGCCCTAAAATGGGCAGCGTCATTAGCAGCGGCACTATCATGTTGTAGAGCATCTCCAATAGATGCTCTATATCTATTTTTTGGAGCAAAAATATCACTGTTCACACTTTATTCGTATTCTAACATATTTTTCATTTTCATTTTTTAGATTCGCTTTGCTATAGTGCTTCTCTATGTATAGAGAACACTGTAACTTTTACTATTCATTCTCCAAATGTTTTTTTTTTTATTATAATAATAAGGTATTGATTAAAAAAAATGTTGGAATATGTGTAGTTATTAAAAAAAGAATAAAGAATGAATGAAAAAATAATACTTAAATGAGATGGAGAAAATAATAGAGAATATGTTGAAAAGTGTATTTGAAAAAGTAAGTAGGCAAAAGCTAAATATTACTGTTTATTGTCCAAACAGTACAAAAATTTAGCTAATCTGCTGAAAATACTCTAAGAGTATCTCCAGCAAATTCATCAAATTTTTGTACTGTTTGGAAAATAAACAGTGACTTTTACCTATATCTACCTACTTTTTCAAATACACTTTCCAACAGATTCTCTATCACATTCTCTATCTCATTTAAATATTATTTCTTCATTCATTATTTATTCTTTTTTTTACTACACATCTTCCAACATTTTTTTATTCAACACCTAATTATTATAATAATAAAAAAAATTAGAAGAATAAACAGTAGCCCATCAGACTTGATGAGCTACTGTTCATGAGCCCAAAAAAAATTTGGGTATAGAGAATTCATTGGAGTGGCTTTTTTTGGTCTCATTCTCTATTATAGAGAATAATTTGCTTTTGCATAGACAATTGGAGATGCTCTAATGAGGTTATTTTTGAAGAAGACTCACAGGGTGCATTCAAGCTCTTCGTTGTAATAGGCTGAATATTCACTGGAGGATCAAAAATGTTTTAGAGTAGGCCATTAAAATTGGCTGAATCTATCCCAAATCCATCCTTTTGTTGGTCCCCTAGAGATGGTAATAGGACAGTCCACTCTTTAGCAAAATGGTGTTTAAGATCTAAAGCTACTGGCTATTTTGATCTTTGTAATTGCCCTCCTTGTTTTGTTAATCTTATCATGGAAGAGGCCAGTTCTGTTGTAGATGTTTAATTTTTTTGCTGCTGTTGGAATAAATTTTTTGCAGTTCATCAGAAAGGAAAAGTCATTTTGCCACTCACCCTAAATAAATTTTATACTTTTGGGCTTGTACTTGTCTTTTACAATATGGGAAATTACTGTGTAAAAAAAGGATTAAAAAAATTGAAGGCCCAGCCCAACCCCATAAACAAAAATGTGATAATCCAGCCTCAAGAGTCAAGACCATTTATACCTTTAAGGAGGGATAAAAGAATGAAGACCTTATATATTTAAGGAGCAGAAGGTAACCAAATTATGAGAGAAAATTTTAGTTAACAATGCCAAAAGGGGAAAAAAATTCAGTATATACTTCAATTCAGGCTTTCACTTCTCAACTGCAGGAAACCTATATAATTCATTAACGATTACCATTAAGAACCCAAAGTTTCATCAAAGAATCAAGCGAAAGAGCAGCTGAACATCGCAAACAGAAAGAACAAGCAATAAATTTTCAGATCAATGGTCATCAAGTAATTCTATTATGTGAAATACAACAGTTAAATCTCATTTGATGCTCCTTCCTGAGTAAGCTCTGTCGGAATAACATTACCTCTCAACATATATTGCTACATAAAAGTGTTAAGATTACAATGTTGACATGGATGTGTATGTTTACCTCTGCAAGGACTTGTAGAGCACCACTGTCACATACTTGGCTATAAACCTATGAGTTGTACCAAGTGCTACAACTGCAGGGCCACTCTTCCCTTTTTGCATGTAAAGATGATTAAGCACAACATGTTGAGGTCTTGATAAAGGAGGTGGAATTTCCATGTGGGATGAAGGCACATTAAGTAAAGTCATTTGTAAGTGTGGTGGGACCAATGGTGGCTCCTTCGCAAAATCTTCTGATCCAAGCGGCATATTGTTATAAGTTGACTCTGGGGACTGAGGAGGTTCAAAACTGGAAATGCTTTCAATGTCTTCGGGAACATAGTCCTGCACATTACAACAATAAACAAAAACTACTCAGTCTCAATTATAAAATCAAACCCCTAAAGCAGCCAAGCCTTTCCAACATATTTTGACTAATGGAAAGTTAAGTGTATGACTGGAAAACTCCTAAACGAAAACCACATTAAGATAAAGATGACCTAAGCGAAAGATGTATTGATGACTACTTGCACGTACAAAAAAGAACAAAAAACATTATGCCATAGTCAAATGATCAAATCACAGCAAACACGCATGCACAAAAAAGAACAAAAAACATTAATATATTCTGTTGTAATAAATGGAAAACATTAAAAATATATATATATATTTGAATGACATCAGCAGTATTGCATTACTTAAATAAATATAAGCAAGATAATTACAAGAATAACTGCCAGGAGAGAAACACACTCTTAGAGAAAAACACGAGCAAAATCAAACAAAACATTTGAGAAGAAAACATTAAACAATTAGAGGCATCAAGAGTTGAAATTGAGGCTGAATCAGAAGTTGCCACAATCTTGATGCAGACAAACAACTAGGATAACAATTATCCTTAAGAGAGCTACCATAGCTGACTAGAAATTTCTAAAGAGGCATTTTGACCAGTATTGGTTAAATAATTGACTGAGAGAAGCAAATTTTTGTGCAAATCACTTTGCTAGGCCCACACCATATGTTGTTCTCTCACTACTCTGAACATTGATAGTCCAAGCTAATCTTGCATCCATGCGCCAAACTGGTAATAGTAATAAAACTTATAATAATACACAGAGAAAGAAATTCCCACAGCCAATAAATTACAGACAATTACAGGTTTTGTATTTTCATATGGATTATGGAGCACCAGAGGTTAATATTAGTTCATTGAATTCAACAGAAAAACCAAACTTTATCATCCTTTCAGATCCCAGAAAGAGCAAGAGAGAGGAAAATGAAGTAGAAGGTAGTTTTTCGTGTCATTGTGTGATATTAGGAAAGATTAAACCATTTTAGCGGGAAAACAGATAGAGGCAAGACTAAAGCAAAAAGGAACTGGGTTGACATAATAAGAAAGAAAACATTACAAGTTCTACAATGTACAATAGCAATGTTGAATTGCTAAAACAAGAATTAGTTCGTACCAAAGATTTTAGTTCATATACAATCTTGTATCTTTAGGACAAATCAAAACTCATGCATCCAGCTTTAGCTTTCTCATCAAGATTTTTTTTTTTTTTTGATAAATTCATTGAGATTAACTATTACACAAGTTATCTACACTATAATTCACACATTCATCTGGTACACTGGCATAAACCAGAAAAGTGGAGAAGATATTAACCTGCAAGTCCAAAACATGGTAAGCATTGCCTGCCTCGTCTTGGATGCAGGGCAACTCAGGAGCATACCTCCAATGTCCATCAACAATAAACCTGTACTGGTAAACACCGGATGGTAGAACTTTCATGATGGTGAAGTCTTTTCCTGATCTCTGTAGGGGCAGTCTGATCAACAAGGTACAAGGGATATTAGGAGTTTAGACAGCAAATTAAGCACAACTGCAATTTAGAAAATGAAAATGTAAAAAGAAGGCACCAAATTTCTGGAACCTTGTCCTCCAATCATCCCACGATCCCTCCACAGCTACTTCATTTCCATCATAGCTCCATGTAATCATTGTAGGAATTCCTTGCTCAGTGCACATGTCTTCATACCCTGAAGCAGTTGGTGTCCATGATTGGCTCGAAGCATACATCTCATCTGGTCTTTGTAGTGGAACCACCGGGACCTGGAAAGAATAAAAATGTAAAATATGCAAAAATACACTTGGATGGAATATGTATAGGAACATCGAACAGCTAGGAATGTAAATAAACCAAACCTAGTATTAAAAGATAAAATTGGATCATTTCATTTTATTTCAAAAGCAAACAGACCTTGATCTTATCACCAAGCTAGATTACATTTTCTAGCATGAAAAAGTTTCTTGTAGAACAACCTGGAACTTGTTCACAAACTACTTAATTAATTTATCCTTTCCCCATTGATGGCAAACACCATGATTAGATTTTTTTTTTTACCCCTTTCACAAATCTATGCTAATAAATAATAACTAAATTATAGTTGCAATTATATTATTTGAGACTGAGTATAATTTACCAATCGAAAATATAAATATTTGAGTTGATTAGAGAGAATGATTCTCATTTATAAATTTATAAAAATTACAATTACCAACCTTGTAATGTTAAAAATTATATATATATTTTTACTAAAAAATAGATTGTTTATATTATTAATAAATTAGAAATAATCATTTGATATCTTATGAACTTATCTACAAACTTACACAATGCAATCTCACGCCCATGTAAGTATATTTTTTCACATGCATACATATGAACATACAATATTATATATGCTCTATACTCAACCTAATTTACAAACACGGTATTATTTTTGAACTCGGCTTGTTTAATTGTCAAGCCTAAACATTGCTTTTGCTTGGCTTGCTTACTAAATAAACAAACATAAGCAACCTTTTTCCCAAGCTAAGCCCTATCGCACACATACGAATAAAAACAGGCCACATACATGTGCAGTTAATAGCAACATATTTCAGGGTAGAGCAGGTTATATATATACAATAGAAATGAATTTACCAAATAGTGATTCAATGGTATTCAAGATGTTTCCCAAGGGAACTCAAATAAATCTCAAGCATAGAATCTAACAAAGTAGCAGTTTTAGAAGTTGTTATCCTCTAATACTTCTACAAGCACTGCGTCTACAGGCAAGCCTTCCCCTCCAAAATAAAAAACAAACAAATAAATGCACACAAAACCCACCAAAACAAAGGGGATATAAAGTCATGCTTTAGTCAAAAGTTGTTAATGAAAATAAGATCCTCTCTACTAAGCTGGATCGAATCAGCAAGTCAATTCCCACATAATAAATAATCAAAACTCGGCAATTGGTGCTATTTTTGCACCTAAGACTGTGTGGCTCCTAACAGATGATTATATTTCAACATCCACCCTCGATTTCAAAGACCAAAAGTACAACCTAATCATAAAAACACATTGCAAGAGGCAAAAGCAATGAACTTTTTGTCTGTCAAACAAAGCAGAAGATATGGTAAAAATGTATAATTAAAGGCTGCTGAGTTTTGAAACACCAGTATTCCTTTTGGACTTTGCATCAAACAAGTAGTGAGTGTACGGAGACTCCAGACAGAACATTAAGCGGCAGGGAAAAATAATAATTTGGGGGTTATCTCCAAAAGATCTCCAACAAGTAAATTTCACTTTCTGGAAAATAATCCACGTATAGCACCTTCTCAACACTATTTTTAACCAATTGATCAAATTTCCTATTGCCACATCACTCTCCCAGCCCCAAACACAATGTTATTACAATCAAAAGCTATGAACTTGCCCAATATTCAAACAACCCAATAAGTAAAAAAGGAAAAAAAACTGCAATTGGAAATAACTGATATCAAATCCAAATCTTCCTGCCTAAAATTCACAACACTTTCAAAAAAAAAAAAAAAAAGGGCAACAGAAATTAAAAAGAGAAAGAGACAGAGAGAAAAGGAACTCACTTGAGGAGTGAACATCAAAGGTGACTGGGTGGCCCTAGGGCTATGAGGAGGTGACTGACCCATCAAGTCAGGAGGAGACACACCAAGGGCTACACTTGGTGCAGCCATGCCTTCATCCAAACCACCATCAATACCAATACCAACACCACCACCACCACCTTCCACACCATCTTCCTCAGCCCCAGATGGGCTTTCATCCCCATCTTCTCTTCCATTCACATTCCCCATTTTTTATTATCACCTTCCACCACCCCCAACCCCAAGCCCCCCACAACAAAACCAACCCAACCCACCAAAAAAAAAAAAGAAAAAAAAAAAAAAAAGGATAGAGAACCCACTTGCAGAATCTCCAATATGATTCCCCCACAACACCACAATTCTACTTTTACCCTCAAAACAATATGAAAATTCAAGACCAACCCATCATAGATAACCCCATTTTGGAGATTCTCCAAAATGTTAAAACACTAAACATATATCACAAAATAAGGCTTTTTAGAAGCACCCAAGAGAAGCGCAAAATGAGAAAGTGAAAGGCAAAGTTAAATTTTTTTTTATTTTTTTATTTTTTTTAATTTATACAAAAAAAAAAAAATACTGCTAATTTAATTATAATCTCCGATGAGTTTGGAAGATCGAATGGTGGCCCAATGAATATGATGTTTTGGTTAGTGGGGGGATGGTCGTCACGTCATCATTTTGACAAAGTCCTTTGCTTTGCTTTTTATTATTTACTTCTTTATTTTATTTTTTATTTTTAACCCAAGTGTTTTTTGTTTTTTTTGTTTTTTGTTTTTTTTATAAAAAAATGTGTCATTTCAACGACTCAGAATGTAACGCCATTGAATTTGAGGTGGAGCTTTTTAAAAAACGTCACATTCACCATCATTGTTAACTATTTCTCAAATATATAGCATTATTAAAATTGTATTATTATATTCTAGATTTGCGTAAATTGCACTCACCAGTGAAAGTGAAAAAGACAGTAAACCAATGATTTTTTTTTTTTTTTTAATTTTTCGTTTTTATTGTTTTTCCCACCTCTGTAAATTATTTCATTTCATGACATGACTTCTATGAATTTGATTGCAGACATGACTAGAACTAGTGTCCTCAATTTGCCTTTTTCTTTTTCTTTTTTGTTGCTCCTAAGGTATATTCGATTGTTTATTAAAAATTAGATTTTACTTTTCCTCTAAGTTTAGGCCCCCTTCTAAATTAATCTCTAGACTTTTTTATAATTAAAAAAATAATTGAGAGTGAGATGATTAGAACCTTGGACAATTTCTCTCCAAATTAATTTGAAAATAAACATTTTAAACTCCTCCTATATTTTATATTATTGGATGAGTATCTTGAAAATCTAACAGTTGGATTTAATATTCTTTATATTCTTCACACGTATGTCAAATTTAGTTTAAATCAGATGTTATTTACTATTCGATCAATAAATTTATTTTTTATGCATAATTTTTTACCACAAAAACTTAAAATTTAAACAAGTAAAAAATGACATAGTTATTGATCTTTAATCTTCTTGAAATTTTGCAAGCATGAATGATATAATAAGAACATGCAATTTAATGATGAGATTTTCAAAATTCACATTTAATAAAAAAATATATATAAAAGGAGTTTGAAGGAAACCTTTTCCTAGAACCCTAAGCAATTTTTTTTTTTTAAATGTCTAAACTCTGAAGCTGTCACTTGAGTTCAAACTTCCAAATTCCAATGCTCTTGACATTTCTAGACTTTGAAGACTCACAATTTTTACTCTTCACTCATGGTTATCAAAATCATGATCTAGATCATAGGATCGCATGATTTTACGATCTCACCTCATCAAAACTTTTAGAATCATACTAGGATTGTAAAAATTGTAGGATCATAAATAGGATCTTGTAGGATTGTATAAGATCCTATCGATCCTACCAAAATATCAATTTTTGGTTTTTTTTTTTTTTAATGGTATAAATTTTTGGTTTTGATGAAGTTTTAAAGGTTTTTATTTTTCTATGTTGTGATGGTATGAATTTTTTTATTATAATTATTTTATATAATTATGTTAACCTAAGCAAATGCTTCATCATTTCTAAATGAAAGTTTTATACTTGCTTTGCTACCTTTTAAGCTATAATGTAGTTAAATTTGTTTGATGAATATACTAATTTGTGTTCTAATATTACTAAAATGTTTTTCTTGTATATAATTTTATTAGTATGCTCTCTCAAAAAAAAAAAAAAAATTATTAGTATACTTGTATTTGTATATTGATTGGTTGATTTTTTTTGAGCATGCTCTATAACTGTTCCTGAGTGGTATAACTTGAATAGTTGAGTGTGAAGTTGTATCTTGATCTTTTTTGCAACTCTAGTATACAAATATACAATATCTACATAGATGATGAATTGGATGATGATAATTAGGACGGTGGTTATAGGAACCCTAGAATGGGAATAATTAAATATTCACTTCACCTTAATTTTCATCTTACTTTTGGATTTCATATTTAGTTAGCTAGTTTCCATTTGATAACTTATTTTGGATTTTAAACTTAGAACTTGGAAAATATTTCCATATGTGTTGATAAATATTTTGGTATTTAGTTGCTAATTAAACATTTATTGGACTTTTTAGATACATTGTTCAAAATTTAAATATATTTGTTTCGTTAGTATAGACGTAGCGATGTATGGCATGCAAATTGCATCATATGATGCAAATCTTTGTTTTTTCATGGATAAATTCACAAATTACATGATTATTCAACATACAAAGTCATTATGAATATGTTTTTTTACTTTAAATCCGAAAATATGTAGGATCTTACGATCCACAATCCCACCTACCTCCGACGATCTTACGTAGGATCCCGATTTTGACACCTTTGCTCTCACCAATTATATAATATACCTATTTTAATATGATCCATCATATTTTCAATGTCAATTAGCCTAAAAATGACGTTATTTTTATGTTTTAAAAAAATGGTGGGTTAACAAAAATATTCTAACATATATTAATGGGAAAAAAATATTGATGATATTGTACCACTTGAGATTTTCATAACTCAGAGATTAAAAAAAAAAAAAAAAAAAAAAAAAAAAAAAGATCCTCAAATTTAAAGGTATGAATAGTATTTTTAAGGATATTGATTTGACTAAAGAAACAAAACAAGTAAAAACACCTTTGTGGGTTTTTTATTTATTTTTATATTCCAGATTGTTACTACTATTGTTTACTTTCTTATTTTGTATTGGCAACATTGAACTAGACTTAGGTTGCCTTTGATATGGATGGATTTTGGAGTTTTTTTTTAATAGATGAAACTCATCAAATTACTTTAAAAGTACTTTAGCATTCAAATTGTGAAGAGAGATTTGTAAAAATTAAATCCATACCAATATTATAATTAGTAAACGATTTTTTTTTAGAAGAATTAGTAAAAGATTTGTTTGAGTACTAATTTTCAACTGTGTTATAACACTTTCCAAATGCAAGTAAGACATATATTTTTATTTAAACCCAAAGCTTATTATATAGGTTGGAAATGGATGGAGTATCATTCAACAAGAACCATTTTTTTATGAGAGTGACGGACTATATGTAACTCATCAATTAACTTTGAGGTTTTCAATTTATCTAATTTCTCCTCTTTATGGTTAGAAATGTTGTGTAGCATTTGTTTTACGCAGATATAATTATTAATATTTTATATATATTTTGGACAGTATTAATTACATACACCATTTTGCACGCATGTCCTTACACACAGTGACATAGCCACACAGGCAATTGAAAATTTAAAATCATGTATTCATGAACTCATAATTTCAGTTTAAATTCACTTGTGTGTATGAGCATGCGTGCAAAATTGTATACGTAACAAGTTTTACTGTTATTTTTTTATTAATAGGAGTTGAAGAAAAAAAATTGCCAACACATTTTGACCCATGATCGCGTGCATACATGTGTAAATATATTAGATAATCAAATCATCCTATAAACCCAATTGTTCTGAAGAACTGGTTTAAGCTATATGGATTGATAATAACTCATCTATTATCATCTTGTTTAGAAACTTGCATAAACATTGTTCAAATTGTTGTCAATTGATATCTATTTTGTTTATAAAAATGCATTCAGGTTTCATTTTTTCAAATGGGTATCAAAGTGAGGCTAGGATTCTATCTAATAGAAATGAGAACAATAGCCTAAAGAGAGGAGTTACCTTTGTTGATTATTTGCTCAAAAAAAAAAGAAAAAAACCTTTGTTGATTAAAAGAGGAGGAAAATCCATTAAAATGGTTTGATCATGGTAAGAGGAGAGCAATTAATGAACAAATGAGAAATGGTGAGTTTATTCAAATTAAGGGAACCAAAAAAAAAAAAGGTAATAGAAGACAAAAAATAATATTAATAAAAGTAGTAACAAATGACAAGTAAATTAAGAAATTAATAGAGAGTATGATTTTGGATAGAATATAATAAACGGAAAAAAAAAATACACATATGGCCAATCCTAACTAATCTATTGAATTGTTATTATGAAGATATGATGACTTGAAAAAGAATCAATAGTTTGGACAAAACAATGGCCGCTCTGGAGAGTTTCTGCTTTTGCAAAGGTTGCATCTTTGATTCTTAGAGGAGACCTGTTCAATTCCACATGACAGCACCATTGCTAGCTCTTATGACCCCACCATAATCCGAATTCCCGGAGTAGCCTTCCCTAGAATCCCTACTCCTTCCAAGTTCATCTTGATGTGATTTGAAGAGGAAATTTCCACAAGATTGAGATAGATATGTTTGAATTTTCATTTCTTTTTTTTTAAAAGTAATGCAATAAGAACTCGTCATGTTCATCCTTAGTAGCCTTAAAAATTTTAGAACTATGACTTTTGTTGTTGTATTGGCTACTTTTTAAAACAATGGTTGACTTAGATTCAAGTCACTTGACTAATCTTGTGAAGAGAAATGGATTTGTGAGGTTTGTCTCAAGATTTGACAAGATTGATGATGTTAAACAGAGGTTTAACAATCTTGTAACTGTCATTGGTGATGTTCGGAGTGCGGATCTATTAAAGGCCACAAGATGGCTCTAATACATCCACAAAGAAAAGTTCTTAACAAATACTTATTTACTCTGCTTAAGTTTATTACAATGAAGGAAAAAGTTAATGGATGTTGTAAGGGCATTAGGTTAGGAAATATTTTTTTAAAATTTTGGGGGGAAAAATGTAATTGATTTTTTTTATAGCCTTTTTATGTTTCTCATAAAAGTGATATTAAAACATTTCTAAAATGGTTCACTAACAAATAGCCTAAGAGTACCCATTAACAGGACCCTACAATAAATCATTTAAGCTTATAATATTCATAGTTTGTAGGGGAAAAATGGTTGTAGCATTAATCTATTAACTACGTAGTCAAGTAGTTACTTTTTCAAACTATACAACAAAATATTATTATTTTGGAACTTGATATTGCTGATGTCAAGTTTTATGCATATTTTTAAGTGTCTATGAAAAATCTTCAAAAAAAGAATTTTGTGGCAAAATATGCATAGAACTCAACATTGTTTATGTTGAATTCTAGGTTGAACTCAACATTTCCAAAACATGAGTATTTTGCTATATAGTTGAAAAACTAAGGTTATTTAGTCTTCTTTTTTTTCTTTTTTCTTTTTTTTTTCTTTTTTTATTTTTTATTTTTTATTTTTTATTTTTTTATACAAGATATAAATTGTACTCTAGAAAAATCTAAGAGTCCGTTTGGTTGGAGGAGTAGAAAAATGGGAGGATAGAAAAGTGGAAGGATAGAAAAGATTTAGTTTTCTCCTATTTGTGTTTGGATGGGAGGCTGGGAAAATGAAGAGATAGAAAACTTATTTGTTTGGTTAAGAAGAAAAAATGAGAGGATGGAAGAGTGAAGTTGGTTTAAATTTTCAATTTTGTCCCCATTAAATAAAATAAAAAAGTAACACATTTTTTTGGCAAAAAAAATTGTGTATGTGATAAAAAAAATAAAAGAAAGGTAATACATTTTTTTAGCAAAAAAATTGTTTATGTGCAAGTGGACAAGGAAAAAAAAACAAAAAAAAAGAGAGAGAGAGCAAGTGGACGAAGAAAAAAAAAAGCATCTAGGCATGGACAAAACCCCTATGCACTTGCATAGGCATTTTTGTCCTACTAGGTGCTTCATTTTTTCTCCTCTAGTTTTCTCCCATTTTAGGGAGAAAACTTTTTGGTGGGCCCAGTGAGAAAACACCCGGGCCCCACCTTCTCTTTTCCCTCTCCTCCTCCCAACCAAACACACTCCAAAAAGTTCCCACTCCTCATATATATATATTCATCCTTCCTAAAATTCACTTTACCAAACATACCCTTAGTAAGCGTTTAGATTCAGAGGTTGCTAATTAAACATTTATTGGACTTTTTAGATACATTGGTCAAAATTTAAATATATTTGTTTTGTTAGTATTGACGTAGCGATATATGGCATGCAAATTGCATCATATGATGCAAATCGCATCATATGATGCAAATCTTTGTTTTTTCATGGATAAATTCACAATTTACGTGATTATTCAACATACAAAGTTATTATCAATGTGTTTTTTTACTTTAAATCCAAAAATATTTAGGATCTTATGATCCACAATCCCACCTACCTCCGACGATCTTACGTAGGATTCCAATTTTGACACCCTTACTCTCACCAATTATATAATATACCTATTTTAAAATGATCCATCATATTTTCAATGTCAATTTGCCTAAAAATGACCTTATTTTTATGTTTTAAAAAAATGGTGGGTTAATGAAAACATTCTAACATATATTAATGGAAAAAATATATATTGATGATATTGTACCACTTGAGATTTTCATAACTCAGAGATTAAAAATAATAAAAAAATCCTCAAATTTAAAGGTATGAATGGTATTTTTACGGATATTGATTTGACTAAAGGAACAAAACAAGTAAAAACACCTTTTGTGGGTTATTTATTTATTTTTATATTCCAGATTGCTACTAGTATTGTTTACTTTCTTATTTTGTATTGGCAACGTTGAACTAGGCTTAGGTTGCCTTTGATATGGATGGATTTTGGAGTTTTTTTTTTAATAGATGAAACTCATCAAATTACTTTAAAAGTACTTTAGCATTCAAATTGTGAAGAGATTTGTAAAAATTAAATCCATACCAATATTATAATTAGTAAACGATTTTTCTTTTATTTTTGAGAAGAATTAGTAAACAATTTGTTTGAGTATTGATTTCCAACTGTGTTATAACACGTTCCAAATGCAAGTAAGACATATATTTTTATTTAAACCCAAAGGTTATTATATAGGTTGGAAATGGATGAAGTATCATTCAATTAACTTTAAGGTTTTCAATTTATCTAATTTCTCCTCTTTATGGTTAGATATGTTGTGTACCATTTGTTTTATGCAAATATAATTATTAATATTTTATATATATTTTGGACAGTATTAATTACATACACCATTTTGCACGCATGTCCTTACACACAATGACATAGCCACACAGGCAATTGAAAATTTAAAATCATGTATTCATAAACTCATAATTTCAGTTTAAATTCACTTGTGTGTATGAGCATGCATGCAAAATGGTATACGTAACAAGTTTTACCGTTATTTTTTTATGAATAGGAGTTGAAGAAAAAAAATTGTCAACACATTTTGACCCATGATTGCGTGCATACATGTGTAAATATATTAGATAATCAAATCATCCTATAAACCCAGTTGTTCTGAAGAACTGGTTTAAGCTATATGGATTGATAATAACTCATCTATTATCATCTTGTTTAGAAACTTGCATAAACATTGTTCAAATTGTTGTCAATTGATATCTATTTAGTTATAAAAATACATTCAGGTTTCATTTTTTCAAATGGGTATCAAAGTGAGGCTAGGGTTCTATCTAATAGAAATGAGAACAATAGCCTAAAGAGAGGAGTTACCTTTGTTGATTATTTGCTCAAAGAAAAAAAAAAAAAACCTTTGTTGATTAAAAGAGGAGGAAAATCTGTTAAAATGGTTCGATCATGGTAAGAGGAGAGCAATTAATAAACAAATGAGAAATGGTGAGTTTATTCAAATTAAGGGAACCAAAAAAAAAGGTAATAGAAGACAAAAAATAATATTAACAAAAGTAGTAACAAATGACAAGTAAATTAAGAAATTAATAGAGTGTATGACTTTGGATATAATATAATAAACGGAAAAAAAAAAATACACATATGGCCAATCCTAACTAATCTATTGCATTGTTATTATGAAGATATGATGACTTGAAAAAGAATCAATAGTTTGGACAAAACAACGGCCGCGCTGGAGAGTTTCAGCTTTTGCAAAGGTTGCATCTTTGATTCTTAGAGGAGACCTGTTCAATTCCACATGACAGCACCATTGCCAGCTCTTATGACCCCACCATAATCCGAATTCCCGGAGTAGCCTTCCCTAGAATCCCTACTTCTTCCAAGTTCATCTTGATGTGATTTGAAGAGGAAATTGCCACAAGATTAAGATAGATATGTTTGAATTTTCATTTAAAAAAAAAAAAAGGTAATGCAATAAGAACTCATCATGTTCATCCTTAGTAACCTTAAAAATTTTAGAACTATGACTTTTGTTGTTGTATTGGCTACTTTTTAAAACAATGTTTGACTTAGATTCAAGTCACTTGACTAATCTTGTAAAGAGAAATGGATTTGTGAGGTTTGTTTCAAGATTTGACAAGATTGATGATGTTAAATAGAGGTTTAACAATCTTGTAACTGTCATTGGTGATGTTCGGAGTGCGGATCTATTAAAGGCCACAAGATGGCTCTAATACATCCACAAAGAAAAGTTCTTAACAAATACATACTTACTCTGCTTAAGTTTATTACAATGAAGGAAAAAGTTAATGGATGTTGTAAGAACATTAGGTTAGGAAGTATTTTTAGAAAATTTTGTGGGGAAAAAATGTAATTTATTTTTTTATAGCTTTTTTATGTTTCTCAAAAAAGTGATATTAAAACATTTCTAAAATGGTCCATTAACAAATAGCTTAAGGGCTCCCATTAATAGGACCCTACAATAAATCATTTAAGCTTATAATATACATAGTTTGTAGGGGGAAAATGGTTGTTTAGCATTAATCTGTTAACTACGTAGTCAAGTAGTCACTTTTTCAAACTATACAGCAAAATACTACTATTTTGGAACTTGATATTGATGATGTTGAGTTCTATGCAAATTTTTAAGTGTCTATGAAAAACCTTCAAAAAAAGAATTTTGTGGCAAAATATGCATAGAACTCAACATTATTTATGTTGAATTCTAGGTTGAACTCAACATTTCCAAAACATGAGTATTTTGCTATATAGTTGAAAAATTAAGGTTATTTAGTCTATTTTTTTTATACAATATAGAAATTGTACTCTAAAATAATCTAAGAGTATGTTTTGTTGGAGGAGTAGAAAAGTAGGAGGATAGAAAATTGGGAGAGAATAGAAAAATGGGAGGATAAAAAATATTTAGTTTTCTCCTATTTGTATTTGGATGGGAGGTTGAAAAAGTGGAGAGATAGAAAACTTATTTGTTTGGTTGAGATGAAAAATGAGAGGATGGAAGAATGAAGTTGGTTTAAATTTTCAATTATGTCCCCATTAAATAAAACAAAAACGCATCACATTTTTTTAGCAAAAAAAATTGTGTATGTGATAATAAAAAAAAGTAATACACTTTTTAACAAAAAAAAATGTATATGTTAAAGTGAACGAAGAAAAAAGAAAAAGAGCAAGTGGACGAAGAAAAAAAAAGCATCTAGGCACGGACAAAACCCCTATGCACTTGCACAAGCATTTTTGTCCCCCCTAGGTGCTTCATTTTTTCTCTAGTTTTCTCCCATTTTGGGGAGAAATTTTTTTGGTGGGTTCGGTGGGACAACACCTGAGTCCCACCATCACTTTTCCTTCTCTCCTTCCAATTAAACACCCTCCAAAAAGTTTTCACTCCTTATATATATATTTTTTAATGTTCCTAAAATTCACTCTACCAAATATTCCCTAAGTGTATATCTCTTTTTTAGATACTTAAATCTTGACATTTGTTTCTCACACCCTACATGCATTTATACTTGTGAAGTGACCATTATGTCAAAGATACGCAAGGATAAAAGGAAATTTTTTTTTTAAATATATATATATATATATGTACCGGTCTTTAATAATTACCGACCAAATTTTAAAAAATAAAATTACCCACCAACTAAAATTGTCAAAAAATGTGGTGACACTGAGTTTTGATATGGACTGGGTAGGTACCTAATGATAGGTTGGGCCTAGGCTGCCAACCTTAAAATTCACCCATGAAGGGACTTGGACGACGAGGAAAGCCGACAGGTGTCTTAAATTTGATTTTGACTTCTTTGCGACAATAAAGCAAACACCTAAACAGCACTAAGGACCATTTTTATCGACCAAACGAAAACGATCCAAGCACAGCTCCAATTCTCGTGACTCGTGAGTGTTCGATCACTTCTTGCTTTGCTTCCTTATGTTTGTTCCTTTGCGTTCCTCATTCTGACACACCCATGTTACCCAATAATGCTACCTAGTAGTAACTAGCACTAGTTTTCTATCAACTTCAATATTTCTCTTTATGTAATGTCTAATGGCTTTTTGAAATCATAGTGTAGATAGCTCGTGTGACTTCATTTTCTTAATATTGGAAAACCCATCTTGGTTTTATGTCAAATATGGGCTCTGTTGTTTGTTTTGAGTTCCTAAATTTGTATATTGAATTAAGCTTTTTTGACAGCAAAATTTGGTTGTTTCTTCAAAATATTTGACAAATGTTATTGGTAGTTTGCTTTAATCTTTGGCTTATGGTCCTAAACCCAGATCAAATTTTTCACCCACTCCCACACAAATTGTGTAGGTGAATTCAAATTTAGGCTCTAATGTCCTATGCGCACCAAGTGTTTGTACTATTTGCTAAAAAAGTGAGAAGATAGTAATCAACAAATTAGGCACGTCAGGATTTAGGAATTTGGTTTGGTAAGCATTTATCGGACATTTGGAATTTAGTCCCATTGTGTTTGATATAGACAATTTAGCGGGAGCAAAATCGTGTTTGTGTGAAGACGCGTAAATAACGAGGACCCCTTTGGTAGCTTTATTTGTGGTTCTTTATTCTATTGGTCTAGAGCATGGGGATACATTAGCACTAGTTCCATCACTGGATTTAAAGGGTCATCCCTTTATGCATAATTCTAGTTTTGTGTATTCTTTAGGCTACTCCATGTTAGTCTTTTTGCAATATAACAAATCTTACTTATATAAAAATAAAAAATAAATAAATAAAAAGGAAAAAGGATTTAGGAACCATCAACTGTTTGATAAAAGAAATCTAGAACTAAGTGATTTTTCACAATTTCTACTTTGCCTTCATTGGAATAGAAACTTGGGATAGTGTCAAATAGTTTGCATATGTCATGCGTGGCATCATTGATCAGCTTGTAAAATGCAAGGTTTTCTACTAGTAAGCCGTATTATACAAGTTTCTTGAGCATAGACTAGACTTTACTCTTCAAGTTTCACATGATTGTTCTGCTTGTCTTCCCTTTTAAACTAGGACTTTTCCTAGAAGTTTCCTCAGTGGCATACGATACAGTTTGCGGTCCCAGTAACCAAACAGTTGCATAAAAACTACAAGAAGTCAAAATTCTTCTTTAGTTCTTGGTATTTTCCATTTCAGAGAATATTTCTTGTATTTTGCAATGATGAAGTAGACAAGTAGTTTCACATGCTGGACCTTAGTAGCTGCATTTGAGTCTATGTTATATATTTGGTCTAATCTTGAATCCAGAACATTGTAGTTTTTGCATGAGTCCAAGTTAAGACAAGCTAAACTCATTCCTTAAAACTGATATGCATAATTTAGATGTTGAGAACCTTCCTAACTGGTTTGGATTTCCTAATTCCTTTATTGACCTCCATCTTGGTGATAAATAGTTATTATTCAGGTACCTATATCCTTTATCCAATTCAATCTGTGTGCCTTTACTTGATATAGCGTTATATGAGTTTATTCATTTGGCTTTTTCAGCTCTCCTGAACATGCAAAGCATAAGAATTTCCGTTTTGAGGCATGTTAGGGTGAGTGGATCAGCTGAAAGTTGGTTGTTAGCTGAGAAACAGAATGTGCTCAAGCAACTAAGCCGCCAGATGTGCTCATCAACAGTAACTTGTCCTGATCAAATAATGGATCGAGTGATTGGACTGGTTAAGAAATTTGATAAAATTGATGCCTCTAAGGTAATGAATGGTATCCTATATTACTATAGACTGTATTATTTGTCCATCTTAAAAATGTTTTTAAACAATAAACCACTTTTTATGCTGTGTCTATTGTTTACTTTGGTATATACAGAACCATGCTTGTTCAATAATGTTCTATGTTTGACATAGATTTATTTTTAAAAGGGCTAACAGTTAGAGGGAATATGTTATTTTCACTTGACACTTGAAACAGGTTACTGAAACAGCGGATTTTCAGAAAGACTTAAGCCTGGACAGTTTAGACAGGGTAGAGCTCGTAATGGCTTTTGAGCAAGAATTCTCCCTTGATATCCCTGACGAGAAAGCTGATAAGCTAACTTGCTGTGCTGATGTTGCAAAGTACATTGTTTCTGGAGCTGAGCAAAAGGTTGTGGAGGAGTCCTGATTGGTTTTTAAATTTGTAATGCATTCAAGATTTTACTGGTGGGTGCATCTGCCATGTTTTCTTCCCATTAATAAGTCTTGGGTGCAAAATTTCTCTGGTTGGTTTACATTGATGTTTCTTTAGAAATGTAATGATTGCAGAAAATCTAGAAACTCTTTATTCTCAAGTAATTCTCTTATTGATTCTACAACTCAATTATTTCTATTTCTTTTGTGGAAGAACTCTAATAGTATCATCCACATGGTATTTATCAGCTCATAGCTTGCTTTATGAGAACATACTGTACACACATGCTATATATGTTATTGTTTTCCTCTATACCTGTGCATCTTATACAACCGATAGAGAGGGATGAAACTCTTGTTAACTCAATGCTGTGACTAAAGCGCCATCCAAAATAATGAGCCATGGTTCTGATCCCTATCTGCTTATCAATTAGATATCTATCGTTGCATCTCTTTGTTACCATTCTTCTTCATGCATGCTTGCAAAGGTCTAGACGTCAAATCCATGAATCTAATCGTTCCGGCACTGTAAGTACGGATGCCATTCCCAAGTGATAATAGTTTTAGTCCCTTTTGTTTCTTGACGAAAGTTGGTTGACAGGGTGAGTTCTTTGGTATTTTCAGAACTTTAACAGAACATTTTTGTTCCAAGTTGGGAATTGAATGAAGTTGGGAAGGAAGATCAAAAGTGAAATCTCCAAATTCATCTGTTCTAGCTTGTTCCCATCTTGATCTGCTCTTCTTTCCACTGTTATGGCAGTTAACACCGACCAAAGCACCTGCAGATTTTAAACCACATGATGGTGATAATGATGATTATAATGATGTGTGCACCCATAATCATGATGCATTGAAGAATGCACCTTGTCCTTGTGTGTGTGGGGCTTATGACAAGTGAAGGATGGGAGATTTAAACCTAGTTCTTCTCTTTTTGTAAATCTTACAAAATTACTAAGCTACAAGGTTCTTGACAATGCACATTATCTTAGTGTACAGAGGGCAAACTTAAATATTTGTGTACAAAGGGCAAAGTTAAATATTGGGACCTTCGTTTATAAATCTCTTTCATTGGTCATAGTATACTAGGACCCAATATGTATGCTCAACTTTAATTTTATAATAATCTTATATTAAATTCAACTAATACATCCTTTTCAACTCCTACAAATTGAATGGTTGTTTTCAGAATAATTAATCCTTGACAAAAAAATCATACATGCAAATTATGTTTATGCTTTTCATTTAGACGGGTGTTATTCTTTATTTTTTGAAAATTTATTGAAAGAGGCCCCTACGAATGTGGCTTCTTCATTTTATTCTTTATATTCTTTGTGAGAGGGAGGTGGTTGTTTTCAGCATAATTATATACATATCGAGAAATCATAAACTCAAAATAATGTTTCTGCTTTTCATTTAAATCAGAATTATTTTATGTGTCAGTATTTATTGAGAGATGTTGCTATTGATGTGGGATCTCCGTTTTTAAGTACACATTTTTTTGGCTTCTTTGGAAAAAGAAGAAAGAGAGGGAAGAGGGATATATCAAACTTCAAATTCTCATTCTCAATATTGTTCTATAACTATCGAATTTTAAAGAAGAAATAAAGAAAAAGAAAAAAAACAAGAAAAAGAAAAAGAAAAAGAAATAAAGAAAAAGAAAAAGAAAAAGAAAGAGAAAGAAAAAGAAAAAGAGAGAAGAAGTAAGAAAAGAAAAGAAAAGAAAGACACTGCAAATTACAACAATAAATGTTATAATTACTTATAAACCAATCCATGCATATGAAGATTCAACGTTAAACGCTTTAAAGAACCGTTCTCTGCACAATCTGGCGGAGCAAATTACTTGGGCACAAGCCTTTACTAAAATATGGAACTACCAAACTACTGGGTTTTAGTCGGGCTGGCATGTGACCTTAAGGAACACCTTAAATTATTACTATCATTATTAATATTTTGGAAGCAATAACAATTCAGTACAACAAGCACTCAAAACTCAGTAAACCTTAAAACATTTTTCAAGTACTTGCTCTATTTCATACTCCTACATCCTCTTATCCTAACATAAAATGCTAGGAAAAGTTGTAAAATTTGCATTCTCTAACCAATATATAAAAAGCAACAGGAAATCATTGTAATATGATATGAGGACAAGCATGAAAAACATGAAGTGAAGGAATTATACTAGAGGGTCAAAATTAACTAGCTTGTAGTGCATTAAATATCAAAGGTTCCAAGAAGTTTTGCTCATTAGCCTAATTTTCCATTATGTGACCTTCGAACAACACAGACAGTTGTGATAAATATAACTTCACAAAGCACTAAAGCATACCATTTACAAGGGAAAGTATTAAAAGCAGGGACGGAACCAGGATTCAAAGTTGAGGGGGGCAAAGTATAAACACAAAAAAGTTTATGAAAATCAAAACTAACATCTACTCAAGCTTTGTTGAATTCCATCCCATTTATTAACATTATAATCTCATATTTTCACAATTTGGATTGATACTAATTTAATTGGTGTTAATTTTTTGGAATTTTGTTTGAAATTTTCATGAATTGGGACATCAACACTAGAGGCAATGCTACATTATCAACTTCAAATTATTTGTAATTTTTTCTCTTTAAAAAAATCAAATATTATAGATAATTTTCTCATCATCAACCATTCAAATAAAAGTTTCATTATTTCCATATTATATAGCTCTATAGTTTCAAATTTTAGTCCAAAAAATAAACCAAACAAACATACCTCGCTACAACAACAACATTAATGTTAATAAATTATTTTCTAAAAATAGTTAATAATTTATAAAATAAATCAACAAACAAGCGTTATCAATTAATAACATTTATTACTAACCACTACACACATTTGATTCATAGTTCCCAGTCCCACAGGCTTTACTTTTTTATTGTCATTTTCTAGTTTTTTTATTCTTTTTATTTTTATATTTATTTTTTATCTCATTTGTCCTTATTTGACCATCTTTTTTTTCAAATTCAAGAGTCAAGGATGACTTCTTAAATTAAGTACACAGTGCTATATTTTTTTCAAAAGGGGAGGGGGGGGGGGGGGGGCAATGGCCCCCCTCTGCCCCAACGTGGGTCCGTCCCTATTTAAAAGGAAGAAGAAGATTGTGATCAAATTATAACTCAAACATATCATGCAATATAATGATCTTTTACTAACCTGATATGGGCCATTCAGTAAGTTGAGCTTCATGACCATGCAGGCAAGCCTGACAATGAACCGAACCAGTGACTAGCACGGTGGAGAGCTTCTCTTCTCCATATCCAGCCAAATGCACCATTTCTTCTTGGCTATTCAGTTCGAATATTGGGTCTTCCTCGATGTCGGTGGCCATTGAAGTTGCAGTGATCGTGAAGATCACGAAGCAAATTGTGAACATCACAATATTGTGGGAGCCGCAAAAGTTGCTCATCTTCTTTGTGTTTGTTTCTAAATACATGTAATATGTACGTTAGATTTGGGTACCAATAGATGAGACTCCACTCCACACCTTTGGTTTATATAAGGTTTTGTGTTATTATTATACCCTTGTAAGCAACATATATTACAACCATATACCTTTTTGTTGTTGACATTTAAAGGTCAAGATTTCTTTCTTTTCACACTCATGTAAAATTACCTTTGTGTGCTTTTAAAAATAATTTGCTAATTAACTGTTTTACTTTCTTTTCCTTTATTTTATTGTATTTTATGGAATTCAGCCAAAAATTAGACTCGTATATTCGTATCTATTTGCCCCTTTAATATACAAATTAGTTCCATACTTGATTTAGTCATCGATTGGCGATTGACAATGAGAAAATTATTACCAATTCATTGACTTAGGGGTAATAGATATATACAATGTTTTGGCCAATCTGTATGTTATGTTTGCATGTCTAGAAACAAGGAAGTTTAGATTATTGGTCTATTGACAAATAGCGAGGATTGGTGAAATTTGATTGGTGAGTGTTCGGTAAAATTTCATCAAGTCTAGCTATGTTATGACTGCTTTACCTTTGAGTAGATTGCTTCAGGGAGCTACAATGAAAATTATTGCTAATAATCAAATAACAGCCAATTAATCGATAATGGATGATCGTTATACAATGTTTTATCCAATCAATATGTGAAGTTTGTATGTCCGAACATAAGAGTTTGTGCTATGCAGAAAGGATTAGTACTGAAATTCAATTGATTAATGACTTGTAATTATTCTTTCATATTGGCTATAACAATGATCCAAAAAAAATGTCACGAAATTGTACAACGTACTTGCATTAATTCCTTGAAGAGTGAAAAATAACAACTCTAGTTACAATTGCCTATAAAAATGGGTGAGGGCCATTTGAAATTTTCTCTTTTTCAATCATGTTAACTAAGTTCCATTCGAAGATCTTTCTACGCATTGTCTCTAAGCAATTGACAACTTTTTTAATTGAGTAATACTTTGATATATTGATGATGTTTATGAAAATAATTTTTCATGGAAATTAAAAACCATGACAATTTGAAGAATATTGGATTTCAATTAAGTACGTTGGAAATGAATTTTACATTTTATAATGCATGATATTTTAAATGAATTTACACTTACAAGAGGCTAATGGTGTTTTTGGTCATTTAGCAAAATAGTTAACACCCAAAACACATGATGATGACAATTCTGAAAATTAATATGAAAAAGAGGGATAGATTGGTCATTAAGTTCACTTGGTCCAGAAGGCAAATGAGATTTGGAAGTTGGAAGTTGGAAAGGAAGTTAAATGTAAGGTTGGTAGCCTACTCTTATCTCATACTTTAAAACAAAAAAAGAGTTTGTATAAGCAAAACAAATTCGTTTACCAAGCTTTAAGCACAGCCACGTCTTTGTAAGTTGTAACCTTGGCGGAGAAGCACAAGTTCTCTCTCTCTCTCTGCATTTTCAAGCCTGCCCCAACTATCCCTATCTGCAAAAGCACAATGTTATACAAACTTGTCATCTATGGATTTTTTGTATTTTCTTTCTTACTTCACAATGATCTAAATAGAGCATTTTAGTTACACGTAGCACCCATGCAGGTGGATAAATCATGACTAATCAAGCTAAGGAACAAAAAATCTAGTCAAGTAGAACAACATTCTAACAAATAGGGAACAATAAATAATAAGTTCTCATTCACAATTCATCCTTTATCCACCTTTCAAAACATAAATATTTTAAGATGAAAGAGTTCTCTTGCATTGTAAAAGTTAAGAAACTTCATGAAACTGTTTCTAGTATAAAATAATTTTAACTTGACATCTGGGTGTTGTTCAGAAGTATTGGATTATACAAACAGACAAAACTAGCTAACATCTTAGTTACGTGATTTTGGAAGGTTGTATGGCATTTGGTGGCGAAAATGAAATCCAAATTTCCAAAGTTCATCATTTATTTTCATGTTGTTTTCAATGGACAATGGGCCCATGTTTTTAAAATGTAGAAAAAAAATTAAAAATTCTTGAAAACGCTCCTTTCTCTAAGAATTATTCAACATTAATTTTGAAAATACCACATCAAATGCAATATCTGGTTCTTAATTTCATTTCTTGCTTTCAAAAGTCAAAAAGGAGATTTTTTTTTTTTCCACAAAAAATATCTATTAGAAGAGGTAAGACAAAGTTCTGATACCATATTAGAATTAATATTAAGATTAAGAATGAGAGAGAGAGGGAAAGAGAAAACAAAAGCACATAGAAATTATAGGATTTAACCTAACAACCTACATCTGAAACGAAAGCTCTTAACTTTAATGGCTTGAATTGTGTGTTAGAAAAAAATTTATTAAAGTTTATATAGTAGATTAAACCATAAATTAACCCTAAGGTTACTTTACTTACACTACAAGTAGAATTTGGATTATGTAGATCCTAGTATAAGATCTTGGATTAGGATAATGCATTGTTTTCAAAATCGGACCATTCAAAGAACTGAAAAAGAGAGAGAGGTTCAAGTTATTTAAGGTAGGACCAAAATTCGATCGGGACAAACTGTGATGATGTCATAATAAATTTAGTAATTAAGGAAAATACAAATAAAGGTATATTAAATTTGTAAATATTAGCAAAATTGACTAAACTTATCTAATAAAAATTGAAACAAACTTTCAAATAAATTTTCATGATATTATAACGTTAATAAAAAATAGTACAACATAAATAAGCCTGAAAAAATATGTTAAAATAATCTTTCAAGTAGAAATTATTTTGATTAAATAAAAACAAATATTTTTACTTATTTTAGTAAATTCCCATGCAAAGACATTGTACTTAAATCACAAGCAAATTTATTAAAGTAAACTAATTTATTAATATTTAATAAATTAAGAGAGAGGTGGTCAATATAATAAGTTGAAAAACTATAAATTATGTAAATCTAAAATCAATATAATAATACTTCACAGTTGTTCACAAAGAGCCTAAGTGGTGTGTTGTTTATAATGTCTACCTTGGCCTTGGTTCTTAAATGAGGCTTGAGATCTGAGGTTCTACTCCTAATAGCTCTCTATTACAATGATAGTCTCATGAAGGCTTGAGGGGCAAATTTAATGGAAAAAGGCTTAAACTTTCATGAAGTTCAAAACTTCTAACCATAAAAATGTCTCTTTGATATTCAAGACTCTAAATGAAACGTAAAGCTAGAAGCATTTGATTGCAAAAGAGAGTTTTAATAAATAAAAAAAATGGAAACTTTAGGCTTAAACATATTTTTTACATAAATCTTCAAGTTTCATCCATGGTGGAAAATGGTGTGTAAGCATAGAGGGCTTAACATAGCATAGACATAATATATAACATGCTAAACAATATGAACATAGATAAAACAAACAATAAATACACAAATGTCACATAAACAAGCATGGGGCTCCATGTCCAAAAGCATAGAAGATGGAAACTTCAAGTTCTTGAACATGGAGAAACCCCTTATTCTAAAAAGATAAAGATGAAGAAGATAAGATTAGAAAGACATTTATAGCTCCCTATTCTTTTAAAAGAGGCTTGACGTCTCAAGTTCTATTTTATTGAATCCCATATTTGGTTAAGGTTTGAGGCAAAAATAAATAAATAAATAAATAAAAAGTTTCAATTACAAGAAGGCAACAATGATAAATACAATACAAGATAACAACAATAACAGCGTTGCAACATGAATTTAAATCCATTTTATGTTCCTTGTGAAATAACATCAACACCATGGCAGCCCCGTGTGGGCACACAACCATTAAATGAGGCTTGAGTTCTGAGGTTCTATTTTATTGAATCTCATATTTGGTTAAGGTTTGAGTAAAAATAAATAAATAAAAAGTTGCAATTACAAGAAGGCAACAATGATAATATAATACAAGATAACAACAAAAGCGTAGCAATATGAAATTAGATCCATTTTATGTGCCTTGTGAAATAAACATCAACACCATAGCAGTCCAGCGTGGGCACACAACCAAGGCCATGGCATGCCCTTGGGACCCCTCGAAGGCCATGGCAACACTTGGGGGGCATGTTGCTACCAAGGCCAGATAACCTCTTCAGACATCTCCTACTCTTTTCCCCTTAAAGGGTGCTTAGGAATGAATCCTGCCTTGCACTAGGAAACATAGATTTGTTAAGGAAACATAATGGCCTTTTTTAGGGCAAATCTTCAAATCGTGTCGTGATTTTTTGCACACATGTTAAGAAAAATCCAACCTTGAAGTAGAAAAATTTTCAAGACCAAATTCAACATATGTGTGTATGTTCATACATAAGCCTCGTGTCCATTTTGCCAAAGCCATGGTAGCCCAACATTGGCACGTATCCCAAGCCATGCCTGTGTGCACACTACTTAGGCTAACAGTCAACATGGGCACGCAACCAAGGCCATGACATGCTCGCGTGAATGTTGCTTAGGCCATGGCAAGCCAGCGTGGGCATACAGCCAAGGCCATGGGTGGGTTGCCAAGGCTATGGCATGCCTTTGCAACCCCTCGAAGGCCATGGTAGCACCTGGGGGGCACGCTACTGCCAAGGCCAGATAACCTCTTCAGACACCTCCTAATCTTCCTCCCTTAAAGAGCACTTAGGAAGAAATCTTGCCTGGCACCAAGAAACATTGATTTATTGAGAAAACATAATGACCTTTTTTAGGGAAAATATTTGAATCTTGATCTAATTTTTTGCACACATGCTAAGTAAAATCCAACCTTTAAGTAGGAAAATTTTCAAGGCCAGATTCAACAATTTTTTTAATGATTTTTGGAAGTTGAAAGTTAGGAAAAATCATAAAAATTAGAAAAATTGTTGGAATGCCCATCCAATTGTTGGAAACCCCCTCTAAAATTATAGAATAAATTTAGGAACATAATTTGGAAAAAGGCACAAGCCAATTTGGCCGGGAGTGGGAATAGGCGATGTGGCATGCATGTGGGCATGCCCAAATAATCTCCTTTGGGCATACTCGCATGCCCATGGTAGCTAGCCCTATATGCACCCTGCCAAGTCCATGGCATGCCCAAATAACCTCCTTTAGTCATGCTGGTCTATCTAAATAACCTCTTTTGGGCATCCCAACATGCCCAAATAACCTCATTTAAGCATGCTGCATGCCCATGGTAGCCCCCCTTGGATCACCTTGTGAAATAAACATCAACGCCATAAATTTTGATATAGTGATATATCCAACATAAAAAGAAAAATTATACAAAAATCCCAAAAATAATAAAAAGTTCTAATAATTACAAACTAGTCTACAAAGAGCTGTGGAGGATTCACATGACCTTTTTGTGCCTGATAATCATAAAACATATTCATTGCTAAAATATCACGAAGTGTTAACCATTTAGTAGTAACTTGAAAGCATGTAATCCTATCTTGAGAATTAATTATGCTTTCTTCCATGTTGATCCTGTTTTCTTCCATTGTAAAGCAGGATCAACAAATTGTTGGACTTAAGCGAAATAATGAAGTTTAAAAGATGCATAGATAATATAATTTGTGTTTTGATGCTGAAAAAAGATGGTGTGTGCAATATACTCCACTGCTTTTTTAACAATCCAAAATGACGAAGATAAATAGCTCTATTTAATTATCTAGATTTTTTAGGTCCAATCATTTAGGTGGTATATAGCTCCTACTTATCAAAAAAAAAAGGGGTGGTATATAGTACCACAATTAGGATCTAAAAAGCCTGGACCATTAGGATATCATGCATGCCCAAGGTAGTACTCATGTATAATAAAAAGTAACAAAATACCAATCTATATAACAGTAGAGCATAAGTTTATCAACTCATATGCAGGGGCGGAGCTAGGATTTTTTGTTTGGGGGGGCCAAATTTTGTTACTAATATATTAGTCTCGAGTCAAAATAAACCATCACACTCAGACATAAACGCGCATACACAAATATAAACATTAATATTTTGATACTAGAGTAGGTCATAATTTATAAATATATTGTATATAAAATTAATAACTTTCACATTTGTATATTCGCAAGATATTTTTTAAGAAAATTTATCATGTTTTAAACTCCAATACTATACAACAACTTGAAAAATTCTATTGATTTTTAAGAGCATCATTGGACTAACTCAAACATTTGGGGGGGCCAACTTCTATTTTTGTAGCTAAATATTTAAAATTTTTAAGACTTATACATAATATAAAATAATTTTTAAAAATTTTGGGGGGGCCATGGCCCCCCCAAGCCTTGCTGTAGCTCCGCCCCTGCTCATATGGTCATATATGTACTGTTTATATATTACCATTTGGAATAATGAGTAAGACTTAGGTACAGTACTTAGGTACTATTCCTTAGGTTTCCCTTTTAAGATTCTACGATGTGGATTTTTTCTCATGAGATAGAAGTATATTATTTAGTTAAGTAGCTACATGGCTGAATCTTAAGAGGGAAACTTAAAGAACATCACCTAAAGTACTTTACCTAAGTTTTGTCTTGGAACAATATAACAACTACTCCCACCTAAAGCATTTCGAAGAACCAGTTAATCAAATGCAAACTCTCCCACCCAGAAAATACATAAACAAATTTTAGATCTGGATCACACACTCCTACCAAATTAGTAGAAAGGTTACCCTTTCTTTCCAATATCTAGGTTGGTCATCAACCTACATAGTTACTAGAATGAGTTCCATCAAATGCTCTAAGATAAATCTGAAGGTTAATAATAAAAAATTTAAATAAGTACCAATGAGAAAATTAAAATAAAATATTTAACTTTTTTTTTTCTAATTTTGTATGTACCTCAATCCATTTCCACTTGTCATAAAATATTATATTTGATACCAAGAGCAGATGATGGGATTCACAAATTCATATGTTTTTTTTTTTCATTTTTTTTAATACATTAATAATTAGGGGTGTGGGGATTTGAATTTTGAATATCGTTGCTGAAAGCACCAAGAAGTGCTAGTTAGGCTATAAAATTCTTAGCCAAATTCATAGGGTTTAATAACTGAAAAATGTGTTACGGAGTCGAACCTACTTGTTCAAACCATTTTATTTTGAGAATATTTTTTCTTATAGCCCCCATATTTAAGGGGAAATCTACAATAAAATTTTTTAAAAATTTTATAATATGGTACTTTTACTTATGCTAGTAACAGAGTTACACACGATAGCAGCTTTAATTTGTAATAATGGTTGGCAATTCAAGCTCATAAACAATAACTCCAAAGTTTTCGAATTTTTTTATATAAAATAAATAGTGTCTACATCAAATTCAATAATAGGTTTTGCCATAGACATATTATACAGAGTCCTACATGATAACAATTTTTTCAAATTGGCTAATAACTACCTATCAAAAATCAATTCGCTAATAGCTCATGTCAAATCCCTTTTGTTTATATTATACACCGATATCCCAAACACATTGAAAGTAGCATAGAAGGGTACTTTGGGGAGTGCAGCTAACCCACTATTCCGCTAAAACCAATCCAATTCAATCTAACTCAAGGGATTGGGTTGGGTTGGTTTTTAGAGGGTTGATGGGTTGGGTTGGGTTGCCAATTTTTTATCTTTTTATTTATTTATTTTTTTTTACAATAGATTGGGTTGAATTGCCAAAAAAAAAAAAAAATTTACAACGGTTTTGAGTCGAGTACAAGTCAAGAGATTCACAAATCCGCTTACTTGATCCAACCCACATATATTTAATACATATTTATAATTTTATAAATCTATTGTTATTTGTGTTGGTTTAATGCACTAATAAAATAGTTTATGTTGGTTTGATGCTATGCTCAAGTTTGATTAACAAACATTAATAAAATTATAAATCTACTATTCCTTATGTTGATAATCTTAAAAATCGGTTGTTCTAATATAATACTTAATTTTTTTTTTAAAAAAAGTAAACTATCTAATTCATGGGTCCAACTCCAACTTGATCCATGTGAATTGGGTTGGGTTTTTTTTTTTTTCAATCCAACCATGGTGGATTATGTTGGGTTTGGATTGTGAAAATCTCTCAAACCGACTCATATACACCCATGCATCTGTCTATGGATTGTTTGGATTAGGGGTTCTAATGTTCTATACGATAGTTTAAACCTTATCCCAACAAGAAGGGGAAGACCAAAAAACAAAAAAGAACAACTTTGTTGCTCTATGTCCTACTAAATAATACATCAGTTGAGTTGCAGGCCCAAACGTGGGGCTATGCCAATATTAATTATTGGATATAAAGGTTAGAAAAGGTGAGTTGGTAATGACCAGTGCAGTGACCACCATACGGTGCTACGGGGTGATCTCCAGTCAAATAGAAAGTGGTGCGACCCACCACACCCAGTGATGCTCAAGCAATGTCAGTAGGGGCTCTACCAACTTAAGCCTTTTTCTTTACTATAAATTTGCTTTACCACAAGCATTAAGTCTCTTAATAATAAGATTCCAACCTATAGCTTCTTTTTATTATCTCTAATAATCTAAATTATCTTAGAACCCTGCCTCTATAACTTTACACCTTTTTGTTTCTTCTTTCTTTGTGATCTAACAGATACTTTAACAAACAGAATGCATATTGGGAAGGCCTAAAATATAGGAAAAGAGTTTTAGACATTGGCCACTTGTCTTGTACTGAAACATGACCTTAAAAACATGGGGGAAAAAACATGTTTAAATTACTATCAATTTTGTTAAAAAATATTCATAAACTAACATGATAATGCATGTCCTTTATATAATTTTCCGTTAGAGATATATTAACTCAATAGTATAAGTTCAAGCTTAATCTTACTTTTTGTGTAAGCTAAGTCTCCTACTTATATTAGAAATCCGTTAATCATAGTTGGTGTATGGTTAGTATTTCTTCCGTGGACGTAAGCCGTCAGACTGAACTATGTAACTCTTTGTATTTTTGTATTACTTTATTTTATACTTCATCTTCTATATATATTTTAGGATAATATATAGTATTAGAGCTAATAGTCAACAATATAATAAATAAATATTTAAATATTCTTTTGTAAATTTTGACACAAAGTAATGAAATAATGAACTTTTTGACAAATAATTAGTTCTTTATATCTTTTGCTAAACTGAATCACTGTTGGTTGTTGCAGATAAAACACACCACTTTGTAAAGTGGAACCCCTGCGTGCTTCCAACATCGGAACATGGCCAATAGAATCATTGTAAAAACCATTAAATTATGAATTAATGAGGTGGTGCACCCTTAATTAAGCAAAGTGATGAAGTGGCCCCAATCCTAATCATCAATGAGCCCACGTAGCATGTTTTAACATCAAGGGGAGGACCCCACAAATTCATTGCTTATTGCTTAAGATCAGAACCGGCCAAAGTGGACAATTAAGTAAAAAAGTCCTAGACTATTCAGGCCATTGGATGATCATATAGGTTATTTTCTGTCGAATATTTGATCCTAAGTCTAGGATTTGACAGAAGGTCCCACAATGAATTAACCAATTAGACATCATCAATTTGTAAGGATGACGAAATAAGTTCACTGGATAACATGGCAGCTTGCCAACAACACTGGCTTGAGAAGGTTGAGCCTTCACAATATGTCATATGTGGTTGCAGCTTCCAGGCAGGAGTTTTCGTACTAATTCACATGATAGTTGAGTTATGTGAACAGTGACGTTTCAACGGATATGTTGTATCCATAATAATAGTGTTATTAATGTTTCGATAATACATATGATATTATCTACTGTCATCATCAGGTGTATTGATGTAAGTCGATAAATCCACACCAAAAAACTACTTTTTCTTTTTCCATTTAAAATAAATAAATAAATAAATAATATACATTGCTTCCATATAGTTCCAATCCACCTCTTCTAGAAGAAGAAGTGAAATCCCAAAATTTCTCTTTAATAGAAGGATTCTTATAGACAAAGCTCAAAAACAAATGAGAACTTCCAATACGCACTTTATAGGTCAGTCCTTTCTCTCATACTGTTACGTATAATATTTTTGGCTAAGTGGAGTGCAAAGGATATGCATTCTAGTTTTTGAACTCAATCATAGTTATCACCTCATATATTTATGCACTCATTGTGATTCGAACTCACAATCTTATCACCTCATATGCAGGGAAGAATAAATGTCATTAGACAAAATTATAACTTATAAGACTGTGTTTTTGCTTCCAAAAAGTATTGTTACTAATTACAAGATGGTGTTATTATTATTATTTTTTTTTAGAGATAATTACAACATACTGCTAACTCTACAGTTCAAATCATTTTCTTCTTAGACCCCCAAACACTTTGTATATAGGAAGATGTCAATTCAATTACAAAATCTTTGGTACAAGATAGTGTTATTAAGCTTAAGGAACGTTGGTCTATTATTATTTTTTATTTGGAGAGTTTTGTAAATGATAGATATCATATAATTTTGGATTCTCAATTACCAGTATAACTTGTTCTGTAAAGAAACAATATATTTATCACTAGTGAAGCTAAGAAATTCAATAAGTATTCTTTTCCATAATTAAGTGCTTTTATTTCACTATATCATTGCATAAATATCACAAACTTCACCTAACTATTAAGTTAATAAAACTAATCATGGTAACTTGTCATTATAAAACTTTATACCTCATTTTTCGTCCAATATAAATGAACTCTTACGTACCTTTTTAAAATAATTAATTGATTAGGGAATGATTAACAATTATGATTTGCAATTGCACCATTAGTAATTATATTCTATTTTTCTTTTTCTTTTTTTCCCATGCAACCAGCTTTGGCTTAAAAGCTAGTCTAGGTAGAGGCCAGAGCCAAGCTGAGCCAACCAAACTAAAGGCCTGGATCACGTGCTAAAACCTCAAACAGAACCAGATCTCCTCTCCTCCATCTCCATCCAACGGCACATCACATGTCCACGTGTCATAATCTTATCATAAAAATGAACGGTCCAATACCATCCCACCTGTCAAATTGGATTTAATATTTAATCCAACATTAATACCATAATTAAACTTAAAATATCCCCCCTATACCTACAAAGTCACAAATCCACTACAGCCCACCCTTAAAAAAATCCACCTATATTCAACATTCCCAGTTCAGCTTTCTCACTAAAACCCTAAACTAAACTATAATCTAAACACTCAGTCACACATATATATTCTATTCATGCAGTACAGTTTCTCTCTTTCTTTCTCTTTCTCTTTTGCTTTTTGGTGACATTTAGACCCAAACTTTTTAGTTTTGTGTATATATAGAATCAACCTCAAGAAGTTTGTATTTGTTTGATATATATATTCTGGGCTAACCACTACTAGCTAGTTGGGTGTGTGTGAAAGAGTTCATATATGGCTGACTCAGACAATGATTCTGGAGGGCAAAACAACACAAACTTGTCACCGAGAGAGCAAGACAGGTTTTTGCCAATAGCAAACGTGAGTAGGATCATGAAGAAAGCCTTACCAGCCAACGCAAAGATCTCAAAGGAAGCTAAAGAGACTGTACAAGAGTGTGTGTCTGAGTTCATTAGCTTCATCACTGGGGAGGCTTCTGATAAGTGTCAGAGAGAGAAGAGGAAGACAATCAACGGTGATGATCTCTTGTGGGCCATGACTACACTTGGGTTTGAAGAGTATGTTGAGCCTTTGAAGATTTATCTGCAGAAGTTTAGAGAAATGGAAGGAGAGAGAAGTACAGCTGCCATGGGAGGAAGACCTGGAGATAGTAGAGATGGTATTGGAGATGGTAGTACTACTGTTGTTGGGAATAGTGGGAATTCTGGGGGTGGGATATTGTATGGTGGGGTACAGTCAACTATGATGATGATGGGCCATAATCATCATCAGCAGCAGCATAACTATCATCAGAACAATTATCATCAGGGCCATATGTATGGATCTGGTAGTGCTAGTGGAGCCTCTTCTGGAAGGCCAAGGTAGGTTTTTGTTAATGGCCTCTTGGATGAAGAGGGGAAAGAGAGGAAGTAGAGGGGAGTAGAATAGAATTGGTTAAAAATAAGTTAATTTTGTGTTAAATCTACTCCTCCTTCCTCTCCTTAAACCAAACAAACCATAAGTGTTTGAAGAATATGATTTTGTTGTTTTTTTGGTTTGTATAATGGAATGGTGTTGTTGATTCTATTTGCTTTATAGTGTGGATTGTGGATGATTATGATGGTATGCTTGTTTTCTTTTCTTTTTTTTCTATATAATTTGTTTTGTTTTCTCACTGTGCCTTTAATTAGGAGATTGCTTGTGTGAAGCTAATGCAGGAGTTTTTGGGGGAAGAATTAAGAAAGATAAAATGCCTAACCACATTAACACTAGGATATTGTCACTCTTGTTAGATCTTCCCATTGAGCATTGTAAATTGCAATGACTCCATATCATATCAATCATATTTGTGGTAAATTTTAATAGTTTTCTTTGCTATATATAATTCCTAGCAAAGTGATTTTCTTTTTTAGATAAGCAAGTGATGGTTTAGTTCACAATTCATATATATATGTATGTGCATATATATATAGGTTTTGTTTATTATTTTCAAACTTCATAATTCAAATTTAAGGTAGAATATATATATATATATAGTATAACACCTTTTGGCTTGAGAATACAGATATGCAGTTCAGCAAAATCTATCATAACAAAGCCTATTTATGGGGTCGGTGATCAGTACACAAGAAATGGATAGAAGGACAGGTTAGAGTTAGTTGTTTGAGTGAGTAATGTAGATCCTATTTTGCTACTATACTTGTCGACTGCTTTGTTTATATATCTAGCGATTACCCCTCGTAGGAAAAGAGATCGACGAAGCATCTTTATTTCCATTTGAATTTGGCTAGTTCCAACTTAATAGTTTTCACTACTTTTTCTCTATGAATAATTGTCTCCATATATGTAGTTACCAAAAAAATAATTGTCTCTATATATTTGTATCAGTTTAATCCTAATTACCCTATACTTGGATAAGGTAGATGGGGGGGGGGGGGGGGGGGGGGAGAGGAGTCCTCCTCCTTTACCTCTCCTCTATTTATTTTTCTTTAGAAAAAGATTGCCTCCATTTGAAATATATCACTTTCATGATATAGCTTTGTTATTAAAACTCTAATAATAATAATACTATAAACACAATAAATATTTACAACTTTTTTTACAAGTTATTGAGATGAGAAATTGTGTTCAATGCAGTATCACTTCCATTGGACTATTAACATAAATTTTATTGTACATTAATCACAATTTATCAAATTAATAATTATGAAAAATATTGTAAAATTTATTGTGTCATTAGACTTATTGAAAATCTAAAAGTGCAACTAGTGTTATATCATTCAAAAATTTAATGAATTCATATCATGTATACCGTTGAAAATCTTAACTTTGAAATGTATCCTCTTTATTTCAAGTATGAAGATGATCTCTTTGTTTTAGACCTATAAATTAGGAGAATTGCAATCATTTCTGCCTTTTCATTTCAAAATAAAATGCCCAATTGTCAACTTTTTGAGTGGTTGACAAAATGTACGAAACAGGTTTGTCCATAACCCCTGGTCAGAGTTCAATGTATAATTGATAAAAATGATTAGCATATAAAAGAACATTGCTGTCAATGCTCCAATTGGCTTTGTTGTTTAGTATTGGGAGGTCGGGCCTTTTGCAGAGAATCAAGGGGCGGTGTGGTACTTTTGAATATTAAGGTCCAGAGTTACAAACTTTCTTCTTCATTTTTTCCTCTTTTTTTTTTTTTTTTTTTTTTTTGAGAAGAGAGTTACAAACTTTCAACATATATATGATATCTATCATAAAACTGTGGCAAATACATAGTCGTTACTCCTTATAGCAACCCAAAGGTTCAAAAAATCTTTTGGCTCAAACTCTATCATAATGGATGAGGAATTTGAATTAAAAAGAAGAACAGCATTCATTAGTGCTCTAAAAGTCCATAATAGCTAGCTAGCTTAATCCTTAGCCTCCCCCTACCCACTGGTTTTGTTAAATATTTTTAATAGCTACTAAAAAAGAAACAGTGTTAGTTACACACGGTGTCTTTAATGGCTATCTTGCTAGCTACTCATCCTGCGAGGCCAAGCCTGCAATCAAGAGTTAAGGTTTGGTGCTAGGCTATCAAAATAAAACGCCCACATTTGCAGTTGCTCTTACCACTAACTGATCTTTTCCCCATCATGTGTGTGTGTGAGAATATGTTGCTAATGAAGCTCTAGATAAAACCACGCATCCACTCCAAGTAAGAGCAAATATAGATTTAGTTTGTGAGTTCAAGACTAATCAGGTGCAAAGTAATAATTATCACACACTTGTTATTACACACTTTGTATATACTCCAATTAAAATTTTTTTTTGAAAACACAATTTCAAAGAAAATGGATATAAAATGTGCAATTACAAGTGTTTAACAAGATTTTCCCTCGGGCGTGTGCAATTATCGGTAACAAAAAGTAACTGAAAATACTAAGGATAAATGGTTGTATATCATTGGATGCTTTTCAAATGACACTCTTAACTCCTTTCTACATGGCAAGAGTGCTGCAGCTAGCAGGAGGCAGATACAGTTTGCACTGTCCTTGAGGGAAAAGGGAGGTGATAATGATGTGTTGACAGCTTTTAGCTTTAGCCTTTAGGTGTTTCATGGCCTGGCCTTGTCTACATCAAAAGTCGGTGGTTTTAATCGTATGCCATAGGTAATTGATAAAGTTTCTCAAGTAGGAGATTTTTCAAACTACAATTCAAAGCGACCAAAAAAAAAAAAAAAAAAATCAGGACTTATTTTTCACCATTGTTGAGATAATAAAGTATAATTGGTGTACATCACAGGAATGAAATGCCATGAAAACAATATTATACCAATCACAACTTAATTACTGCTTTAACAAATAAAGAAAATAATTGTGGGTTTCAATTAGTTCAACTGGTAAAGTCTCTAATGGTTGTATAAGAGATCTGGAGTTCAATCCCTGCCTACACCAAAAACTGATTGGTATCTTGGTCTGATAATAAACTGATGATAAAGAGCTATCATCAGTAACGAATGTCATAAGTTAAAACTCACTCAAAAAAAAATAAAGAAAATAGTTGTGAGATATAGCAATGTTATTTTTCAAATTCATTAGCTTGTCAAAAGCTGTAATAGCATTTTCATTTTTACAAAAATATCTCATTCAAAATACGCTACTGATGCATTTTAATAAGCCAAGTGAGATCGTTGACAACTTGACATAGATGTGTAAGTAAACAACTTTTTGGGTCTCATTAATGGTTGAGAACGACCAGTGACTACAGAGAATATAGAGTTAGAATCATTCATGTGGTTAAGCTTGAGTCCATCCGCCTAGTGATGCATAACTTGCCACGGTATTCTTATCAGAAACCAGCCTACTAGATTCAGTTGATAAAATAAATTTACTTCAATGTATACCAAAGATATTTTACATATAGGTATAGCCAACTCCAAAAGGAAAAATATTGCCCAATGTATTCAATGCTCTAGCTGCTACTTGAACCCAATATTGAATTGGGCTCCAGCTTTCATTTCTTTTATTCAAAGGGAATGGCTTGTGTCCAGTGGCAGTTGCCACTTGACACATGTCCGAAATCCAACGTGGTAATTGCCATTGGACACAAGCCGCACATTTATTCAAATAGCATATCGAGATTTGGTTTATAGTTGCAAGCAACTAAATGGTTATTCTTAGTGTACATTTAGATACCGTTTATTTTGTTAAAAACTGAAAATAATAAAAAAATAATTTCTAATTACTGTTTATTATTGTTCACTACTGTTCAGTATTGTTCATTGGCCTAAATACACTGTTCATGTCTCATGAACAGTGCATTAAGTGCTACTAAAAAAAAAAAAAAAAGGCAAAACGTGGACATGAGAGACGCTATCCAAACAAAGCTTTAGTAGGATTGCAATGAAATGTATATAACAAAGGCCCTCAACAATGACAGTTTCTCCTTCGGCATTTTTTTTTTGTTAGAGAGAGAGTTTCAACTTATAGCGTCCGCTCCTGATGATAGCTCTTTATCATATCATCAGACCAAGACACCAATCAGTTTTTGGTATAGGCAGGGATTGAACCTCAAATCTCTTATACAACCATCAGAAACTTTACCAGTTGAACTAACTGGAATCCACTTTTTCGATATTTGTTAATTCTACTGTCCATGAATGGAATAAGAAATCAACTTTGAAACAACTACAAAATCCAATGCAACTTTATTATCATCACTTCTATATTGTATAACAACCAAAATTCAGCTTGAAGCTATCATCCTTTCACATCTTTGAAAGAAAGATGATAAGCAACAAATTATTTATTTTAATGTTTGGCTTCCCCTCATGTAGAGCAGCATCATTCACATAATGAATAAATAATACATGTAGACTTCTAGAAATAGAATTATAGAATTAAATCCCTGTAAGAGAAAAATTCCAGGGGCTGACAAACATCTTAGTCCCTATTGAGGCCTGATCTACTCAAGTACAAATAGGCCCTTTTTTTATCAGAAGAACTTGATGTTCTTGGCATGGGAGTTGCAGTTGGCACTGGAGAAAGCCCAGGATACACCCCATCAATCTTCGCCAGGCATATTTCAATAAGATACTTTGTGAGTTCATGGTTTTGGACAAATGGTTGCGCTACGTACTCCGTGATTGGCATCCACTGCAGGCAAAACGTGTGAGTAGTGTTTGTCAGTTAGAGCAGATGCTGCTAGGTTTTGAATTTAACTCTTTTCTATGTTAAATTTACACAACACTAAAATCGAAAATATTTGATATATTAGACTAGTTTCAGGCTTCAGGTACGTTATCTTTGATGTGTAGTACAGAAAATCTTTATCAAAGGGGAATAGAATATAGAGTTAAGAGGTGGGCATGTTAGTTGATGCCGTGATAACATGGTATTATACTACGATTAGCGGGGGGGAAGCAAGCATTTCTTTTCTTTGAGAATGGATGCTTCCATACACATTTTGAGTGAAAAATATTTTTTTCTTGTCTTCTACTTTGATTAAAAATTACCTGAGCTGCCGCTATCTCTGAATCCTGTTTCTGGATATCAAAAGAAAGAGGTTGCAGCATGCACACAAAAAATAAATCCGACTTCTGAAAGAATGCCTGGTGGCTTTGTCTGTAAATCATGTCAACGAGTGATTAATTAATGAAAAAAAATATGAAGCAAAAAAAAAAAAAAAAAAAAAAAAAAAAACAATAAGACAGAGATGAAGAACAAGATTAATATCCTTGTCTTGAACACAGGAACTTTGGGAACCTCATGGATGTTTACTAATTAGTACTTTGTAGCAAGTATGAAGGGCAAAGAGAGCACATAGTTTCCTTTAAGATGGAGGAGCATTAGTGTAGTGTTCTGTTATCCAAACCTATACAGACATGACGCACATGACTACCATAAAGACCGTGGCCTGGCTATGAGGAGATAGAGGCAGAAGTTTGGCCAAGTTCGGGGATTCTAGCAAGGACAACTTACCACCTAGACACATAGAATATATTACTGTAAAATGAACAAACACAAAATTATCTGATTTTAAGCAAATTCCATACCTAAATGCTAGTACTTCCACAAATTTTGAGTCCACCTGAAGCAGCAGAAATCCCAGAAACATTAGAAATAAAATTATACCAATAAACTAGTATTCACAAGGCTTAAGCATCTGATATTTGTAATAACTAGGAATGAATTGAATATCAAATTCATGCAATTCTCACTTACTCCTGTCTCTTCTTTAACTTCTCTTACTGCAGCATCAAAGATATCTTCCCCCTTGGAGATGATAAAGTTCAATAAGCAGAGAATATACACAATACATGGTTCTACAATTTACAAATAACAAGAGGAGCTCAGCTTTATGCACTTACCTCTTCAATAACTCCCGTAGGGAACTTCCAGACACCTGTTCCCCGGAAAACTCCACTGTTTTCTTGGACCACTAACACCTAAAAAAAAAAAAAATTTGAAAACAAGAACTATACATGACTCCAGAGTCATAGAATGTAATTCTCTCAATTTGAGTACGCAATATAATGAACGCGGGTCTGTTGCATTACTTCAGAAGCAAGAAGCATAAGTGCTTGCTAAAATGTGAAAACTACTGTCAAGAAATAATAGATTCATGGAGGAGAGAGAGAGAGAGTAGCAATTAAATTTGTCAAATGAAAAAGTTCAGTAATAAATGATTGGATTTAGAATAGATGACACACACACACACACAAAAAAAGAAGAAGGATAAATCTGAATGGTTAGAATAACTGCGACGGTCCCTTCATTCCTGCCATAGGTATAACAAAGTAAAAGAAAAACATCCTGAACAGTTGGATGAATGAGTATATGCTATGTAAAATAACTAAAATCATAGCAAAGGATCTCCTGAGTCCTGACAGTTAGAGTGACACAAGCCTATATCATAAAGTTCAATTTGACAAGATCTAGAACACACTCTAGGAAGGACAGGTGTGAACCAAAAATTTTGATAGAAGAAGCAGCAGTATGAATTTGAAGTATGTTTGCAACTTTGCATAGACGTTTTAAATGCACATTGTCTCCCAATACCAAAGCATAGTTAAAGGGCATAGCAGGCTTCACTTTCCTATGGAAGTTTTCCTGAACATTTTTTTTTTCAGGGTAGGGGATGGGGTGGCTATCATAGAATGCTGCAAGCATTGGAGAGATCAAGCATAAAGATGGCTATTAATTAGATTATGAGGAGTATATCTAATTAATTATGAGGAGTATATCAAACAGCAAGGCAAAACCAGTTATAAAGAGAGGATGGCATTCTAATGATACATTGCAGGGAAATACCTCTCTTTTCTCATTCATGACAAATGCACCAATACCCACTCGGTGTGTGGCATTTGCAGGAAGAGTATGTTCAACTTCAGGAATCCAATATACAAGCATCAAGTAATTTGGCTCTGCATGGTGGTACCAAAAGCCTTGCTGCACAAGCATATAACAGAGGATAAGGTCAATGGGCAATATATAACCAGCCAGACTTCAATTTTTTTCTTAAACATGAGCTTCCTGAGGAGTCAATAAAACAAAATTGAACCCAAAAAAAAAAAAAAAAATCACCTGAACAGTAGCTTCAACAAGATTGACTAATTCAATAGGTAACTTGATCCAAACTCCCCTCTTACCCTGCAGGCGTTTATTTAAAATCAAATAAAATAAGCAGAACTTTGTACCTTTTTTTTTTGAGACATAGAACTTTGTACATTAACCAATGTAAACAAGTAAGCAAAAAATAAATGAGCGTGTATAAGGGTGTGATCCCAAGTCAAATAGAATACTCGAATTCTCCTTAGAGAGAGAATAAGTAGAAGAACAAGAAGAAGCATGTACAGGTTCCAGTTTACCAAACATGCTCAAATTGACAAATACATTCAAGTCAAGCTTCCTTGCAATTAGCTCAAGTAGGAAATGCACACTCATGGATACTAGAAAGCACCAATTGAGCACCAAAAATAAAAAAATAAACCCACCAATTAATGACAAAACACAATCAGCCAGAATCATATATACAAACACCTTATACCCATGATTACTATTCCCATCTTGTAATAACTATACTACATCACACCAAGATCGGTTCAAAACCCATAATGATCAATTACAGAACAACACAAGTTACACAACCATGAAGCCTGATCTTTCAACTATGAAAACAAAACAAATATTTAGTTAGAAGTTGATAAGAACAATGATTGAATACCTGTTGCCTCCAATGAGAAATGGAAGCTCTTAGTGAGGAACCATACACAGCAGCGTCCATAGGCTCAACCAGCTCCACAATGACACCTTCATGTTCATCATTAACCGACCTTAATATCTCAACTCCCCGTTGCCCTTCTTCATTGCCAACAACAACTCGCTCAACGGCTTGTGATGAAGCTATCCCAGATGCTGACATGGCTGCTCTCACGCTCAAACAACCTGCTCCTCTAACCTTAATATCTACAACACCCACAAAAACAAACTTCACAAATATCCCGCAAAAATTAACAACCTTATTAGTACAACACAAAACACAAAAATTTCCCAAAATCCCACATAACAAAATTAACATTTAACAACATTAGTAGCAGCACTAGCCTTAATATTAATGGTTAATAATACCCACAACACAGAAAACAAAACTTTATCACAACCCCACCCAAAAAAAAAAAAAAAAAAATCTTAAAAATTTTATAGTAATATGTACCTTTTGAAGGTAAAAAAGAAAAGGGGTTTGCAAAATAAGAGCGATTTGGGGTTGTAGACAGTAAGAGAAGGTATCCGCAATGCTTGGAAAACCATCTGATTCTGATCATTTTTATACCCTTCAAAATGGGAGTCGAATAAGAAGGTGAAATTATCATTGCATTTTCCTTTTAACGGTGACAGATACACACCGTGGGTTCAGGGGCTGTGAATGACTGACTGTGACTTTGATTCTTCGCTAAGAGCCTAAGACCGTTTGATTTGAACAACGTAATTCATAATTTCGTTTCAACACACAGTCGCACCTATTAGATTCAGGGGGGAATCTGGCCGTTTAGTTGGAGATTTTTAGTATATTGTCTAAAATAACGAGAAAATTGTGGTTTAAAATGACTCTGAAAACACGTTTTTATGAGAAAAGAAAAAAAAAAAAGTGTTTAGTACCGTATTTCAAATAAAATATTTCAGTGTGGAAAAAAATAATGGTGTGTTTAATATGTGTATTTAAAAAAAAAAAAAAAGAGTTGACAAGTGGGTCCATGATTGGAATTGAAAAATGAAGCTTTATATGTCATTTAATCAAGTGGATCTTATAGTTTTCAAATTATACAAAAGTGTCATTAAGTAATCTTATTTGAAAATTGAAAATTAATAAGAAGAGTTTTCTAAATTCAGCGTTTTCTAAATACAGCGTTTAAGCATCCTAAAATGAGCAACTTAACTCAAACATTCTTTAAAAAAAAACCCTTATTAAACGCATTGTTTTTTTTTTCTTTTTTTAAACAATAATTTTTAGTATTTAAATATTGAAAACTATTGTAATCATACCCCAAACAGGCTCGTTGACCTTTTAATTTCAATAATTTGTAAAAGAAATAAATTAAACCTTTGACCATATAGTTGAAAAAATGAAAGATACAATTTGAAGCAAAGAGAATGATGGTGATTTTTTATATTATTATCGAAACAAAAGTATAAATTAAACAAGAAAAAGAAACAGGGTAAATTATTATAAAATAAAAAGTTGCAAAAAAATATATAATTTAGAGTAAGTCATGCTTTCTCAGTCTCAGGTTGTTACTTGTCGAAGACTCTAGCCAATGTTACCGCGTGAGAAACATGCATGGATCTGGTCTCTTCAGCGTGAGAAACCGGTTCAATTCGACCCAGTCTGATGCTTGAGTTGGGAATAAATAGTAACACATTGAAGCGCACAACTTTTGTCATTATTTTACAAATTGTGAATAGTAGAATTATAGATATATGCAAAGGCAAAACTCTTGTATGTATCGGACGCATGAGATATCGTCTCTTTACATAAACTTACAATTCTTTACTTGAACAAACTATAGTAAAAGACATGGATTTTGTTATAAGATTAGCATTATTCTTGAGCTGGTGGGTTGAGTCACCAAGTTTATTTTTGATTTATTGAATTTGAAAAAATTTACAGTATAATTTAGAAATATTGTGTAAATTGTAATAATTTTATTTAAAAATAGTTATATGATTAGTGAAAGTCTAATTTTAAAACATAAGACATACAAGCACATCTCACTAACCCAATTCAACTGATATCGTGGGTTTCAGTTAACTCAATTGGTAAAGTCTCTGATGGTTGAATAAGAGATCTAGGTTTCAATTCCCGCCTACACCAGAAATCAATTGGTATCTTGGTCTGATAATAAAGAGCATCATTAAAAGTGAACATTATAGATAAAAATTCTCTAAAAAAAATTCAAACTGGTATTAAAAAAAAAAAAAAAAAAGACAGATTCTTTCTCACAGTCTCTATCTAAGTAAGTCTTCGCCATTACTTCACATTTTGTGTTCTTTTCCTCTATGAAAAAACTAACCCAATTCAACCCATGTCTAACCCTACAATTGGGTTGGTTTCTATTTTCTACACAAGTAATGGGTTGGGAATTTCCCAACCTAACCCAATTCAACCCATGTTAACCCTACAATTGGGTTGGTTTCTACTTTCTACACAAGTAATGGGTTGGGAATTTCCCAACCCAATAAGTTCAGGTTGGATTGAAAGACCCCCGCCTCTAATTTGTGTTTTCAAAAGCATAAAAAGCTTGTTTTAAGATTCAAATTTTAAAAAAATTCTTTTCAAATAAAAATTTTTTTTTTGTATGATATAAATTAAAAAAAAATGTTTAAAAAAAAAAAAAAAAAAAAAAAAAAAAAAAAAAAAACCTTTTGATGACCAAAATTATTTTGCTTACAGATAGATGGGTGCGGACATTTTGATAAACACTCAGATTGACCAAAGTAAAAAAAAAAATGAGTGTGTACATGCCCAAATTACCAACGAAACATAATCAAAGCTACAACAAACTCTATAACATCATAATTGAATCACAAATTCAATTTAATCTAACTCAACCTAACATATATACCAATTGGGTTGGGTAGGTTTTCTACGCAAGCATGGACAGAGGAATGGTTGGACTTGCCCCCAATTTTTTTTTAAAAAATACTATTATATATATTGTTACTAATTTTATTAATTTTGTTTTATAAAATTACACTTTTATCCAAATATATTATTATATAGTCACAAATTTTTTCTGCAATATTTATACAAAATGTTAAGGTAGCAAATTCTTATTAATTCGCATTTGGGCTTACTACTTACATTATTTTTTTACTTACCAATAATCGTTCATCACATCAATAGTTTGTAAAAAAATTTGTAGCTCTACCATTTTCCTTATTTTAAAGACTATAAAAAAAAAAATTATAGATCTAAAATCTAAAACAAAATATACCAGCCCAAAAAAATTACCAATAGTAAAAAAAAAAAAAAAAAAAAAAAAAAAAAAAAAAAAAAAAAAAAACCCTCTTAGTAGCTAAGCAACGGCAAAGTCAGGGACGATCGAAGTCACTATACACAACTAGCAACAAAGCCGCTCTCCTTAACTCTAAGTTCTAACTCTGTCCCTATACGCAAGTGATAGGTGGGAGATTTCTCAACCCAACAAGCTTAGATTGGATTGAAAAACCCCTCCAACACAATCCCCACACACATTTAATTTGCATTTTCAAAATTGTTTTTAAAAGCATAAAAAAACTTGTTTTGAAGATTCAAAACAAAAATATAGCTGTTGTTTTCAAATAAATAATGTGATTGGTATGATATGAATCAAAAACAATTTTTAAAAAATTGATGTTATAAAAACTTTTAATAACTAAAATTATTTTGCTTACAAATGGGTATAGACATTTTGATAAACACTTGATTGACCAAAGAAACGAAATGCCAATTTTCAAGCCTAAATCACCACGAAACAAAATCAATGTTACAACAAACACCATAACATCATAATTGAATCACAAATTCAATACAATAAAATTAATATATATATATATAAAATTTAAAAAAAAAAAAAAAAAAAAAAGAAGAAGAAGCAATTCACCCAAAATGTCATGTTGTCAACAAAATCAAGACCTGTACCACCATTAAGCATGGCCTAAACCCACATATCCCACCAGAACCCTCTACCCTTGATCAGCAAACACAATTGGCAAACTCACTCATGACTTACCCATGGAAATGCCTAATCAGCAAGCTGACAAGTGACATCTCGTCGGCTTCCCCATTGTTGAAAGCCATCCGTATCCCCAATTGACAATCAATCTCCGCAACCACCAAATTCCTGCCCCATGGAAAATTGGAAATGATTGGAGAAAGGATTCCAAGGTTGGTGCCAATTTTATTATTTTTATTTTTTAATAAAAAAAATTATTTTATTTTGAATAGTCTACAACTCCTTAAACTCCCATATTCACAAGCCTTAACCATCAAATCCATGGCCCTTCATTTGCACACACACCCCCCCCCCCCCCCCCCCCCCCAACAAAAAAATCAACTAGAGATCATTTCGACTCCACCAAATCAACCACGCAGTTGTACAGAAAATGGCTTTATCCATCCCAGCATGTTCATCCTGAACTTAAGATGCGACATCTTTAAACTCCTTTGCAACATCCATGATAGTAGGAAAATGCACTATCGAAGCACTTGAAACATCAATAGAATATTGACACCTCCCAAAGACATAAGAGGCCATTTCAACTTCCTTACCACACAATTCACAACACCACCCCCCCCCCCCCTTTTTTTTTCCAAATATTTAACAATTGAAAATTTTAGTCTACAAAAATAGGAATCCTCCCCACCCCCAAAAATATTCGAGTTTGTCCAATGATGCTCTTAAAAGAAGAATTGGTTAATTGGTTTAATAGTTATAGAGAAGCCACTTTATTTAGATTAATTAAAAAAATTTACTCACTTTGGTAAACAATTTGGTAATTTATATTGAAAATGAAAATTTTAAAAATTTCACTATTAAAATGGTTAAAGATGAATTTTATTTTATGAAAAATTGTTATTGTAAGGACCGAAATAACCAAAAGCCCAAGCCCACTTTGATTAGTGAGTTGTACAATCCAACATTGGCCCAAATCAATGAATTTTGTAAGAGAGAGAAACAAACAACAAGAGGGGAGCTTAGCCTGAGGATGAAAAATAAGGGGAAAGGGTTGATCTTATTCAATGGATAAATCGATCTCCTTTTCTAAGTTGGCCCGAGGAAGGCAATATTACACAAAAAAAATGGCACCCTCTACTCTTCTAAGTTGGCAAGGGGCTCAGCTTCCACCCACTTGGTAAAATAGTCTGTGCCGACGATGAGCCATCTTTAGTTTCCTATAACTCGGGGAAATGGTCCTACTATATTCAAGCCCCACTGAGCAAACAGCCAAAGGCTAGATAATGGATTCAGGACTCTCTCAGGTTGATGAATGTTTGGGGCATACCTTTAACACTGATCACACTTCTTCACATAATCCTGGGAGGTTTTCTGCATGCTAAGCCACCAGTATCCCTAGGTGAGGGCCCTATGGGCCAACGACCTACCTCTCATATGACTCCCACATATGCCTTCATGTAGTTCTTTCAACAAAGGCTTCACTGCCTCAGGGTGCAGACACAACAAATATGTCCCCAAGTAACAACGCTTGTACAACTTCTACTCCTCAGATAACCAATAGTGAGGAGCACTTTTACGCATCTTCTCTGCCTTATGCTTGTCCTCGGGCAGCACTCCCTTCTTTAGAAAGGTCACAATGGGGTCCATCCAGCTCGTCCCCACGTGGATGCTATACACCCCAACTGAGGATACCTTTGTGAGACTTGAGCTATTCATGTCTTCAACAACAACAACCCAAGGAAGACTTGAACCTAGAGAAGTGGCCAGCATTGCTAGAGAATCTGCATGAGAATTCCGTCCCCTAGGGATTTTCTTCAATACAAAACCCCTAAATTGAGCTTGGACAGGACGTTTTACACTTTAGCAAGGTACCCTTGCATCCTCTTATCCCGAACTTCAAATTCTCCATTGACTTGGCCCACGACCAGTCTAGAATTAGAATACAACTCAACCATTTCTCCTCTTAGCTGCCTGACCATAGCTACTCTTGTTGGCAGGGCCTCGTACTCGGCTTCATTATTGGTGGCTAAGAATCCCAGTCGTAATGATTTCTCTATTATCAGATTCTCAGGGTGACCAACACGATCTCTATTCCTACTCCTTTTCAGTTGGAAGCTCCATCCATATAAACTTTCCATGGGGGAACAATAGTGGCCGACATGATCAATATCCCCAAAACTGCCTCCTCCTTCTCAAGAGCACCCTTGATGAACTCTGCTACAAAGTCTGTTAGGATCTGTCATTTTATGACTGTCTGAGGCATGTACTTGACATCATAGGCTCCCAGCTTTGTTCCCCATTTAGCAATTTTGCCAATATAATCTGATTTCCTTAATAGAGCTTGCAATGGGAGCTAGGTGAGCACTACAACGATATGGGTTTGGAAGTAAAGAGGAAGTTTCCTAGTGGCATGCACTATGGCCAACATTGCCTTTTCCAAGGGAAGATAGCGCGTCTCAGCCTCCTGTAGGGATTTGCTAACAAGTAGACAAGCTTCTAAGTTCCATCCTCGTTTCTAACTAGGACGAGGCTAACAGCGTAGTTTGTGACTACTAGGTATGCATACAACACTTCCTTCTTATCGGGGCTGGAAAGTTTTGGTGGGTTGGACAAGTATTGTTTGAGGTCCTCGAAAGTCGTTACAAACTCCTCAGTCCATCAAAAATCCTTTCACCTGTGAAGCAGCTGGAAAAAAGGATGACACCTACCCGCAAACCAAGAGATAAACCTGTTTAAGGCTACTGCCATCCCAGTCAACCTCTGCACCTCATTGGGATTCCGAGGAGGATGCAAACTATTAATAGCTTTAATCTGCTCTGGATTGACTTCAATTCCACGGTGAGTAATCATGTAACTCAAAAATTTGCCCGAATTGACCCCAAAAGAACACTTAGGTGCATTCAAGCATAGTTTATGCTCTCTCAAAACTGAAAAATCTCCCCCAAATCGGCCAAATGCTCTTCTACCTATCTTCTCTTGACCACTATGTCATCAATGTATGCTTCCATGTTCCTCCCAATCTGCGATTCAAACATGCGCATCACCATTCTCTGATACGTGGATCCTACATTTTTTAGGCCAAAAGGCATTACTCGATAATGATAGTTACATTAGGAGCACGAAATGCCGTTTTCTCCTGGTCGAACAATGATAGAGGTATCTAATGGTAACCCTGAAATACATCTAGGAAACTCATCCGAGGATGTCCCACCATAGTGTCCACCAGTTGGTCAATTCTAGGAATGGGGAAGGTGTCTTTTGGGCAAACTTTATTCAAGTCAATGAAGTCCACACACACTCGTCATTTCCCTTTTTCTTTTTAACCAATACTGTGTTGGCTAGCCACTCGGGGTAGAAAATCTCCTTAATGGCCCCAGTCTGTTTCAACTTATTTACCTCTGTCCTAATTGCGTTGGCGTGATCTTTGGATGACCGCTGAGGAGGCTGTTTACGCGGCACAGTCTCAGGATTTACGTTCAGCTGGTGACATGCCAACCCGGGATCAATTCCTGGAATGTCGTAAGCATTTCATGCAAAAACATCAATGTTTGCCTTTAGAAACTTCACTAACTCTGCCTTTTCTATTGGTGGCAACTGGGAGCCCACTTGGAAATACTGCTCCTGATCCAAACCTATTATCACCTTTTCTAGCTCCTCAGATAATTCACCTGATGTCTCGGTTTGCTGCCCCTCGCAGGCCCCTTTAATTGCTATGGGACTGGATCTTCAGTCACCACGGTAGGACCTGAAGGCCGCTACGTTATTACTAACACCAAGCACTACCTAGCCATGGCTTGATCACCTACCAACTCTCCCTCGAGTAGGGTACTTGACCTTCAAATGTAATGTTGAGGGCATGACACCCACGACATGAAGCCAGGGTCTAGTTAAGATAGCTGTGTATGGGGAGAACGCTTCTACTACTATTGAATTAACCTGGACCTCCACATCACCAACCTGTACGGGCAGTCTTATCATTCCTCGGGGGACCACCATTTTGTCATCAAAACCCATCAGCGATGAATCATACCTGTCCAGGTCCTCGGGCCTCAAGTTTAGCCCCTGGTACAAATCTAGGTACATGATCTCTACTCCACTTCCCCGGTTAACTAGTACTCTCTTCACATTGTAGTCCCCAATTCTAACAGTAACCATTAGAACGTCATCATATGGTTAAAGAGTTCCCTGCTTATCTTCCTTGAAAAATCCAGGGTAGGGGTGACCATCACCCTTGCTCTTTTGGGAGCGTGATCATCAACCTCCATGTCACAACCCATACCTACTGACATAACCCCAATGCCTGAGGTCCCATTGTTTCCTGGCCTGGCAAGAATTACATTGATAGTGCCCCATGCTAGTGAAGGGGAGCCACCCTTATGAAATTCAACTCCTAGGTGGCTAAACTACCCTGTAGGTTAATGCAGAAACCGGTTGAGCTTCCCTACTCTCGCCAACTAGCTTAAGTGATCTCGCAGGGTTTTGGAATCCTCCATAGTATGCCCTCGGTCTTGGTGGTAATGGCAGTAGAGGCTTTGGTTTCTTCTAGACGGGTCCCCACCCATCTTATTGGGCCATTTGAAATAAGGCTCATTCTTAATTTTCTCCAATATGTGATATACTAATTCTTTAAACAATGAGTTGACCAACTGAGTTCTCGAGGGTGACATTTGATTAGAAAACTCCCTTTAGGGGCGATTACCTTAGTATCCACCTTCCCGAGGATCCCTCTTCTCCGAGAATATCTTAGCCTTCCCTATTCCCTACACCTAGTCTTCTTCCACCCACTTATACTTATCTATGCAATTCATGAATTGGCGCATGTTCAAAGCGGATTTCATCGTCAACAACTTCCTCAACTTGTGCTCGACGGGGAGCCCAACCTTAAAAGTCCTCACTGCTACATCCTCAAAGCTTCCATCAACTTCATTATATGTTTTCCAATATCTGTTTGAGTAAGTCTTGAGGGTTTCTCCCTCCCTCATTGACATAAACAGCAACGAGTCTAGTGGTTTAGGGACCCTACTGCATGTTATAAATCTAGCCCCAAACGCCCTTGTCAGCTCCTCGAAAGACCCTACTGACCCTTCCCTTAAGGCATCAAACCAATGCATTACCACGGGTCCGAGACTGGAGGGGAAAACATTGCACCTAAGGGCCTCATTGTTAGCATGAACCGCCATCTTCTGATTAAAGTGGCTGACGTGTTCCACGGAATCAGTCCGTTCATTGTAAATGGCAAACGTCAGTTGAGAAAACCGATGAGAGAGCTTGGCCCTGTTGATCCTTCTAACGAAGGTTGATTTAGAGATCTGCTGTAGGGCCTTACTCATTGCATCGTTCCCTAAGCCACGGTGGGAAGCCCTTTTCTTATGTTCATGACTGCTTTTTTCCCACTTATCCTCGCGCGAAGAAGCTGAATAGGACTCGCTAGATGGAGTGCCAGACCTGCGGTGATAACAACTGTCCCTGCTTCCTCTGGAACCATCGCTTGGTGAGGGAGAGGGGCTTCTCCTTTTACGTTCCTTGCACCTCAACTTGCTACGTAGGTAGTCTATTTCCTGCTGTAACTTCCGCGTCTCCATATCATGTAAGTCATGACTCTTAGACTTTGAATGACTCCGCTTAGAACGCTCAGTGTGGTAAGACTCCACCACTATGCTTGGTTTATATTGCCTATCTCTCCTATGCTCCAGGTTAACAAGCTGGTTCTCCCTCAAGGAGCCAACTAACTCCTCCCTATCCTGGCCTACGTTAGCCATAAGTACTCAGGACGGATCCACCACAACTTGTTATTCCCACAGGCGGCGCCAATTGTAAGGACCGAAATAACCAACAGCCCAAGCCCACTTTGATTAGTGAGTTGTATAGTCCAGCCTTGGCCCAAATCAATGAATTTTGTAAGAGAGGGAAACAAACAATAAGAAGAGGGTTCAACCTGAGGATGAAAAATAAGGGGAGAGGGCTGATCTTATTCAATAGATAAACCAGTCTCTTCTTCTAAGTTGGCCCAAGGAAGGCAATATTACACATAAAAAATGGCACCCTCTACTCTCTTCTCTCTGTCTTCTTTTTATCTCTATTCTTTTCTTTTTTGGTACTTGTGTCTTGATCCCTCTTTCTATCAACACCCCCTTTTCTTATATACGTCTCCCTTCTTTCTATCTTAACCGTCCATCCCTACCTAACTAACTAGCTTCCTCTCCTGACACTTGTCTTTTTCTACATTAGAAGAAGATGGTAGAAGGAACTTACTTAACTGTGACTTGCACTGTTCAGGTCACTTCCTCATCAATGCAGCTGCTAAAACTGTTACCCACCATTTAATGCGGAGGAAACAAGCTACCCCAAGCTAGAAACTTCCCCTATAGCCACTAATTCTCTTTCTCTCTCTCCAGAACCTCGTAGCCACTTGGAACCCCTTAGAATACTTTAGTTCATCTCCTTCCTTCCTCGGGCGTCTTTCCTCCTTGGGCCCATGGATTGTGACATCCTCATAGTAATACTGCAACCCTTTAGATCCCTCTTCGATCCTCGGACACCCACAGTTATAAAGCATAGTTTTGATAGAAAATATTGAATTTTTTTTTGGCGCACGTGTGTGAGAGTTTGTCTCAATATATTTTAATCCCAAACCTTTATCAACATGTAGTAAGCACTCCTCAACACAAATTGGCCAAACTTCATCCCAACCAAAATGAAAACATTTTTTGTTGCCCTAGAACTTAAAGGGATACCACTAACCATTCATGTTTCATGAATCATGAGAAATAAAAAAAATTTCCTAAAATGATTTCATGATCAATAAGAGCATTCATTGAGCATCGTTTGGCAAAATCATGCATGGAGACATGACAAAATTCAGGAATCCACCTATCATGCCATGTCTTAACTTTACCTATTCTCCAATATGAAAAATTCGTCCTTTTTATTATTAATGAAAATTCTTTGATTAGAACCTCTTTCAACAACATCGTGCCCATGCATAAGAAGCATTGCAAGAAAGCGTAGCTTGCATGAAATGCACGCGGTTAAAATATTTTGCTTTGAAAACCCTAAAAAAAAATAATAATAAAATTTTTTTTTTTTTTAAGTGCAAGAAAAAACCCTATACCATACGCCAGAGAATGAGGAAATAAATATCTAAAAAATAATAATAATAATAATAATAAATGGAAATATGGCATGGTGACAAAGTGACACGTCAGCTAGGAGGACAGGAAGGTAAATATGTGCAAAGAAAAAAACCTATTTGGGACTTTCCAAACTCTTTTGTAGTTTTGTAAGTTTTTACTCTTATTTACTAACCCCAATTTCACCAAACTTAAAAAAGAAAAGGAAAAAAAAAGAAAGAAAGAAACGAACCCTCACTTCCCCGCCGCATAAATTTCATTCGTTTATTTTTTACCTTTTACTTTTAAACGCTTTTTCTTTCTACTCTAATGGAGGGTTTCACCGGCGACGGTGAAATTCCGAGTCCGGAGGAGCCTTTCCATGGCCACGTGGCGCCATTTCCGGATACCGCTGAACTGATTTACGCCAATCCGCCGCCTGCGATTAACTTTTCTCCCGTGGAGTTGATCCCTCAACGCCATAGCCTTCCGCCGCAGAAGCTCCGCCCGATCAGGCGGTCTCCGCCGGAGAGTTCCGAGCTTCCGGAACAGACGCTTGCCGGAACCCTAGCGACTTTCTCGGCGGAAGAGGAGGACGCGGGGTTTCTGGCCGCCGGTAAGGAGGTCTGTGCTGTAAATAGAGTGGTCGGCGACGGTGATGACGAGTGTTTTGAGACTCCGAAGCGGGTCGGGTCGGGTACTTGTTGCTGGGGTCCGAATGATGAGGTTCGGGTCTTGGATGAACTTGAAGCAGAATTTAGGTGAGCTTTTGATGCTTTTTATATAATTTTTCTCTTAAAAAAGCTTTCTTTTGTTATAAAAAATGAGTTTTTTTTTTTGTTGTTGTTGGTTTTCACTATTCAATTTGGATTTACAATTATTGTGAGGGTCCCTTTGGTATTGTTTATTGGAAAAAGTTAAGTTTTGCACCCAAATAATAAATTAGACTGTTAAATTTTTTTTACGTATGGAGAAAATAAGCTGAATTTTATGGTTTTTCTTTCACACTATGAGGTGGGGAATGTTGGACTTTTGGTGTAGTAGAAATGTGATGAAAATTTAAGATGAAATTGTTAGATGGGTATGTGTGGTTGTGTTTGAAATGGCAATGGTTGTATGAGTTTGTATTAGTTTTTTTGTTTTTTGGGTTGTAGTGAACTATAATAATGTATGTGCATGATGAGTTTGCAATTTTGTTGTAATGGGGGATCTTGGATGTTGGTGGTGATGGGATTTTTTGGGATAATAATGGCTGGTGGAATTAGGTTTGGGATTGAGAAGGGTTCTTGTGGTGTGATAAGGGCATAGGCAGGTGATGTAGATTAAAAGTGTTAACTACTTTTTTTGTTGTTGTTGTTATGTGTAGGGTCAGAAGGGACACATTTGGATTTTGTAATTGGACCCTTTTGGTTTGTTTATGCACTATTCAATAGCTTTATTGAAGTGTTTTATTTGAAGTAACATCATCCCATCAACTATAGGTGGCTGATTTTTTTGTGTTTCAAGTCATAGTCTTTGGATATTAGGACATTGAAACTTGTATGACATGTTTAACCAATTTAATGGATTCCTTTCTGCTGTCAGCACTTCTTCGGATGAGGATGACGATGATGATTATACATCGGCAAACATCAATGAACCTATAAACCGGAAGAGAAAGAGAAAACCAAGTAAAAAACTTAAGGGTTTTCTGGAAAGTTTGGTAGGTAAAGTAATGGAGAGGCAAGAACGGATGCATAAGGAGTTGATGGAGGTAATAGAAAAGAGGGAGCAGGAGAGAAGAACCAGAGAAGAAGCTTGGAGGCAGCAGGAGATGGAAAGAATGAAAAGGGAAGAGGAGGTAAGAACCCAAGAGATGTCTCGTAGCCTAGCCCTCATTTCCTTGATACAGAATATTTTGGGTGACGAAATTCAAGTTCCCCAACCATTAATTACCCGATGCAAGGAAGAAGATGGAGGTGAAATTGGCATGCTGAATGAGGTCAAGTGCGATCCAAATAATAAAAAATGGCTAGAAGCTGAAGTACAAGCACTGATAGCACTTCGAACTACTTTGGAACATAAGTTTCGCCCAACAGGCTCCAGAGGATCTATATGGGAGGAGATATCTGTTGAGTTGTACAATATGGGCTACAACCGATCTGCAAAGAAGTGTAAAGAGAAATGGGATAACATGAACAAATACTTCAGAAGGTCAATGGAAAGTGGGAAGAAGCATGCTGCAAATGGTAAGGCATGCCAATATTTTCATGACTTGAACATCCTGTATGGAAATGGAATCATTAATCCAGGAAATAATGTTACTGAGAATGAGGCCAAGAGTGAAAAGTAGTAAATGTTGGAAAAGCTTTTTTTTTAGACTTTGAAGAAGCAGCTGAGAGCTAAATATTATGGGCCTTGATACCCTTTTTTGTCAATGTTTTCAGTGGAGCTTTCTTGTATATATTAGCATTGAACTTTTAGATATATGCCTATGATATTGTTTTTAATTTGGTTGTATGAGGGCAGTGTTTTATGCTGTTTCTTGTCCAACTGAAACAGATGAAGGGATGCAGTTAGGCTGAAGTCCAGTGCTGATCTGAAGTTGGTGTTCCATTTTATGCTTCCTCATGTCTTCTCTTATCCTTCGCCCACAGTACATATTTATCATTCTTGTTTTTGTAGGCAATTGACAATATGATTTGGCATGCTAGCTCAAAGATGTTTAAATCATCTTCAGATTTATTTGGGTTTGGTGGATGCTGAATTTAGTGCCTATACCAAGTGTGCAGTTTTGTCAGCAAGAATTGCCGAACAAGAGTTCTCATTAATATTATGTGAGGGCTTGATTCTTTATTCTATTTTTGCTTTTCATAGTTAGATTAGGTACAATATGAAGATGTTCTAAATTTTTTCTTGATTATCAAAAAAACGTTCAAAATTTTTTTCTCACAACTGCTGCTGGCAATTCCAGCATAAACTAGTGTACAATTTTTTATGTGGTTAGCCACAAAGTTGCTCTTTCCATTGGGCTCATGTAAGGGCATCTACATTGGTGAGCCATAATTTTAGCTATTTGGCTCTACCAAAAGTTACTTTATTTATCTTACCTTCTCACTTTACAAATCATCCAACATCAGTGATTTTATTTTAACTCTCAACACAATAAAATAATATCAATAATACAAAAAAATAATAAGTAGAAGGGAAAGTTGGTCCGATTTGTACATGGACTAAAGTTGATAAGCTGAGGTCTCTTTATTTTTATGGAAAAAAAATGGGAACGACTTGAGTAAGCATCTTCCACCTGAACGTGACTATCGTGGCACTTTACCCTCTAAGCCCGGGCCTGCGGAAGCGGAGGATCTGCTAAGGTGTCTAGAGCTACATTCAACATAAAAAAGCATGAATTGCAACTCGTCATCACCATTTAAACACAGCTAAAATGAGGAAATAGACAAAGATGAAGATAGGGATGGCTGAAAATAACAATAACGGTACAAGAGGTGGCTCAGGCTTCATGTAGTATGGGAACATAAGCAACGATGATATCAGGAGCAACCCCATGAAGAGCGAAGCACAACTTTTATTTTCACCGTCTCTGCTCATCCTTATTCTCAGAAGAATGAGGGTAGAACATGGAATGGAGAGAGCATTGGGTTTTCACTAAATATATTGATGATGCCGAAAGTCAATTTTTTTTTTTTGAGAAATCGGAAAGTCAGATTAAGTAAAATGTATTCATAAAATTCAGTTTGCAATACTATTTTAAGATTGATTGGTACATGCAATGTATGAGCAAAAATATGTTCCAAGTGCATGAATTTTGCATTTAAAGCGCGGGCAAAAATAGACACTAAATTCAAGAGAACTTGGAAGTTGACGTAACTCCCTGAAGTTTCCTTCTGTTTTCTTTTGCTGGGTTGAAGTTTCCTTCTGTTTTCTTTTGCTGGGTTGAAGTTTCCTTCTGTTGAACTGTGTAATGACGCAGGCTTATAAGAATTCAAAGTCAAAACGTTTTTTTGAATTAAAACACGTGTTTAGCTTTCTTTCATTTTAAGAAGAGTTTAGTACTTATACTTTGATAGCCTCTTTTATGGCTTTGCTAGTGTACGTTATGCATACTAAGGGTCTATTTGGATACCTTTTATTGTTGAAAACTGAAAACACTTATAACGAAAATAATTTTTAAATGTGTGAATAGTGTCATAGGACCCAGTTTTAAAGTTGTTTTTAGTGAAAAAAACACTTGTAGGTCCTGTAAACAGTACACAAGACTCACTAAAAACACCAACCGCAGGCACTAAAATATTTTCAATGCAATCTAAATGTAGGTTAAATCTCACTATTCTAGCTAATTCTTTCTATTTTTTTCTCTCTTAAATCTTTGAATGGTGACTATCTCGAATCAAGTCGATTTCCTTACAATTCTCAATCAATTCCTTTAGATTGATTTAATGTTTTTCCCTCTTAAATCTTTGAATGATAACTATCTCAAATCAAGTCGATTCCCTTACAATTCTCAATCAATTCCTTTGGATTGATCTATTGTGAGATGGCCAATCTTAGCCATTGAGTTATTGATCTAGGTTGTAAGTGACTAATCCTAACTCTGGTGGGAGCAAGTTCATTGTTGGGTGTCCAGTTGGGCTTGAATGGGTCGAGTTGGTCGTGGGGTGTCATATCTTGGCCATTGAGTGATCGATCTTGGTCTTGGGCTATCAAATCATGCGAAAGATATATGTTGTCCAATTTTTTTGTGTGAATAAAATATAAATGATAAATAATATTTAAATAGACTAGTAAAAAAGATAGATAGTTTAATGCTAGTAGAAATATGAAATGTACTAGACAAAACAGAAAAAATGACTTTTTAAAGTTAAATTTGGCTCAAAATTGCCCAATCCAATGCAGATACTCTTATCACTGGTCTACTGTGTTTAATTTAATATTAATAAAAAATAATAATTCTTTTACGACATACTGTTAATTAATGGGTATTAGATACTTTAAGTCGTGATTATCATGAATATCCACTGGTTTCTTTTTGATATAAGATAGATTCAAATCTACCATCTTTTATTAGTTGACCTAAATACAGCACACCAAAATATGTTTATTTACTTTTATGTTTTTCTGCATTTATCAAGTGATTTGACCAATGGTATTAACATTTTACAAGTGCATTCGATTAGAAGTCAGTTGCTTGTTTAAGATGACATACATGCACCGCACATTATAAACATTATCAGAGACTACATAGCTTTTTATAATAAGACATGTGCCAAACAATCGGTGTAATGGTTAGATTTAGAACAATATCATGAGTTTTACATGGAAAAACATTGAACAAAAATCTCAATTGTTGTTCACCTTGTAATTATTAAAAATTGTGATTAAATTTTTTTTTTTTTTTAATAAAAAGGAAAAAGAAGAAGAAGAAATTTTTATGAACAGTGTGCTAAATTGAAGGTGGAGTTTTACCCGTGTCAATATTTTCTGTTATTAAATCGACACAACCAACTTTACAAAACTTTTGGTAAGGTCTTCTAGCAAGACTAGGGTTGGCTCTTCTCAAATTTTAACTAATAGAGTTATTTCTTCTATTGTAATAGTATTAATTAAACTCAAATTAGTAATAGTCAATAAATAAAATAACATTTTTTTTTCAAATGAAAAGCAAGAAAAATATAAAGAAAGAAATGTTACCTCTAAAACATTTTTCCACAACACTTTCATAATAAATTCTAAGTAGTAGATTATTACTAGCTAGTTGTTATTGGCGAGCAAAAAAAGTAATTTCAGTGGTAAGTTCAAATTAAAACCAATAACAATTTAAAATCTAAGATTTGTTGTGAAAATATTGTAAATATAACACTTCTAAAAAAAAGATCAAAATACAAAAAAATTCACAACAATTTTTAACAACAATTGAGTTGGCAAACTTTTACTAGTTCTTATCTAGGTCTCACCACTAATATCACTTTTTTACTTACTATTATCAATCTGCCACATCGACAAATGTGAAAAATTTTATCAAATTTTTTGTCTAAATTTTCTAAAATAAAATTTTGTGGTTCATGTTTAATTAGTAATTTGCATCTAAAATAAGATTATAGAGTTTAAGAAATATTTAGTTTTTTTTAAGTCATTAAATATAAATACCTCAATTTAGTTTTTGCTTTAGGCTCCAAATACATCAAGCCGTCTCTAAGCAAGACACTTCAATAACCTCTTTTATAGTTTTATAAGGGAAAAAAAAAAAAAAATTGTATGTACGTACATTATACAAACACATTTATTTTTGCCTCTACAAATTCTTTGGGTAACATATTTGCAATAACTAATAGATGTACAGAAAACCTTTTTCTCACCAAAAAAAAAAAGAGCAACTCAAAGTACACCATGTCTTATTATAATTCAAAAGTCTTGAATGCTCATTGAAATTGATTTGCATTCAGTTTTTCACAATTTGTACATAAAAGTATTCATTCATGTAAACCTAACAAACATGTAAAATTTCATTGTCCAATAATTAAAGATCGCAAGTATCATATTATTGAATTAAATTAACCACCAGATGTATCTAAAATCCACACGGACCTTTTCTTTTTGGGTTGTAGATTTAACATCGTAAGTCCACTACGATTATTTATTTCAATAATTTACAATACTCCAATAAGCCTTAATCAAACAAAGAATCAGATAAACAGAACATTAGAAAACAGTTAATATTGACAAAAATATTCAAATGAAAGAATAAATTTAAGAAAAAAGAAACCGAACATTAGAAAAAGTAGTTAATATTCAAAAAAAAAGAATTTAATTATGATTATATATAAAGGGCTTCAAGTACATTTCATAATAAAGGGACACAAACTATTCCAAATGTTACATTACACACTCTTCTCATCAACCAAAAAACCGAAAATGTGTATCACAAAATTCATTAATTAATTAACCACAAAACACACTAATTAAAAAGAACAAAAATAAAAAAGACATATGCATCACTTAGAGGCTTGACGAAGGAAAATGAAAACCGCGACCAACACGACGGGGAAGATAAGGAGTACAGAAGCAGAAGGCGGATGCAATGGACCCATCACCAATGGGAAAAAGAAAACCACCGCGGCCACCACCAACATCGCCACTATCGAACCAATGCCCCAACCAAACTCTTCCATCTTGATCAAAACTTCTTGTTCAGTCCCTCACAAAACCTTGAATATTAGAACGGTTAATGTCAATAAGATTAGCAAAATGGGTTGTGTAAAAATGTGTGGTGGAGTCACATGCAGATTTAGGCAATCTTTGGGCGTATGAATATATATATATATATATATATATATATATACAAATAGTTTGCATGGTGTTGCTTGGCAGGGGGTCACAACGGTTGGCTTAGTTTGCATATATGCTAAGTTTTTGAAATTGTACGGCCAACATGACGTTTCGGCCAAAGTTTTACTTTTGAATTGAGATTATATATCATATGGGACAGATATGCTAATTCCATGGGGTTCGGAACATGTATCAAAACAACAAAGGTTTGACGCTAACAAGACATGAATATTTTTTATTTTTATTTTTATTTTTATAAAAGACATGAATAATATTGCTATATAAAATAAATAAATCAAAGGCCCGTTCTAGGTTTTTTTTTTTTTTTTTTTTTTTTTTTTTTTTTTTTTTTAGTTTAAAGGATGATGCATTGTACAAATAGAAAATATTGTTAATTTATTCGGTCCACTTTATTGGTTATTTGATTTCATTTTTTTAAAGTGTCTTAAAATATCATCTTTTTAGAAGAAAAAAAAAATCATCCACAAAATATCAATGACTTTCCTAGCTTTTTCTTCATTAAAAAAAAAAAAAAAACCTTTTTCATTAGATTCATTTTGGTAAGTTTTTGAAAAGTTTTTCCATTTTTAGGTGTAGGATAAGGCATTTAATAATGTCCCTTAAAAAGATAGATTTTCTAAACATGATTAATAAATAAATAAAAAAAGAGGCAAAATAATGAGAATTTTATAATGTGTTTGTTAGATTTATGGGCGGCTTTATGTTGAGTTCACAGTGTTCATATGAATAACCTGACTTGCCAAAAAAAAAAGGTACTTGAAAAATATATATATAATTATTTTTAAACGGTCAACTATTACAATTACAATAATATAAAATGTGCCCTTATGTCAAAATTTGTTAGAATCTCATCATTAATTCACACAAAAACAATATTTTCTTAGACCAAAAAAAAAAAGAGTTGCTTTTAGTCAGGTTAACAAAGAAAATGAGACAAACCATAACAAAAGAGGTGCATTGACTTCATTGTAATTTTAGATAGTGTAAATTGTAAGTTTGAAAGTTGAGAAATCGATTTAGGAGTGACTCTAAACTTATATGGAGGGTATAAAGTGAATTTTAGTCTTCAATAATTTCTAGTGACACAAAAATTTTTAGAGCTACAAAAATGACTTGTTAAGATTATTATATTTTTTTAACAAAACATAATAAAATTGGTGTCAATTTTATCAAGGAAAAAAATTTATGTCAATAATGGAGCCACGTAAAAATAACTTCCAATCAAAACTTATCACCTTAACAAAAGTAAAAGTTTTTGTCTCCATCATTACTCTTTTAGAGTAAATTAGAATTAAAAAATAAAAGCATTTTGGATACATTTACAAACCACACTATCTAACATTAACCTATTTTTAATTCAATACTTAAGTTTTTATTTTTCCACTTCCTTTGTTTAATTTTAGTCTATTTTTCATCTAGTTATTCTATCTAATTTCATTCAATCTCACTATTAATTTTAACAAATCTTATTTTCAAAACAACATCATTTTGATAAATTTAATAATGTGAAGTGAATGAAAAAAGACTATTGTAGAGTCACGTTTTTCAAGCTAGGCCCAAAATGAATAGAACCTTAGATTTGTGACCTCGGTACAATGAATTTGTAAAGAATGGGCCAATGACCTAGGTTTTAGCGTATGACTAACGATCACCATGGTGCTCTTTATGATCAGATTGAGGTGAATCGGATTCATCAAAGGGGATTGATCCTCGTCATGGTCTAGGGAGCCTTTTTTGATGGCTCTGTTGTGCTGGGGGTCTCCGCCCCCTCTCTTCTGTCTCTCTTTACTCTCTTTTTATAATAGTTTCCTTCCTCCTGAATGGGGCCCCTAGGGTAGGTACTTGTCCCATTAGCCCTTCCCTCCAGTTGTTGAGAGTGGTTATAAGGACAGAAAAGTATGGCCGTGTCAGGCGCAAGGCACTGAATGTGATAATGGCAGCCTCTCCTTTAAACACTTTCATTGTCCTTTCTTGTTTTAGTACTCTTCCCGCTTCATGGGATGATAGAGAGTGTCACTGCCGGTGGCGGGTTACTTCTTCCATCCTCGGCTACAATGTACCGAGGAGAGCTCTCCCCGTGACCGAGGAAGGGCTTTCCTTCCCGCGACCGAGAAGGGATTTTTCTCTTAGTCTAGGCCTTTGGCCCAATATAGACATCGACATGGGCTTACTGATCTTTTACCCTCCCCCAAAATAACCCCTCAAAATCCTGTTGTCCGGCTCCTCAGGCAGAGATGAGGGTTTTGGTGATATAGAGTCTCTGTCTTGGCCTGCCACGTCAGGCCCTCCACTAAAGGCCAGGGTCTCTTCGTTTGCCCAAGGCGCGTTCCCGGCTGTGGGACATTCTTTTAATCTATCCAAGTTGCGTTCCTATCGTTTCGGTATACGAGGCGTGCTTTAATGAGGGTCCCTTCACGAGGTGACATAAATTCACCGGTTGAAGATCACTTTGGAAATTGAGCGAGATTTATTTCGCTTGTAATTCCTTTTTGGAGATTTGGGTGAATTAACTGCCACCAGGTATGCCTCCTATATAAGAAGCACGGTGGAGGGTCATTCCCTTTATTTGCAGACCCTTTGAGCTTTTCAAATTCATAACCCTCCAGTTGTTCCCAAAGTCCCCATTACCAGTGTGACTAAGCTTTAGGAGGTGAAATGGTCAAAGCTAGGGTGAGGGTGAAGGAACCACACCCTCTTCAAAAGCCTTCGGTATCTTCAAGATTCAGAATGGCCCGATCAGGGCAAGGGAGACAAAGGCTCAAGGCATTTTTTCTCCTCGATAAGGCAAGAAATGAGCCTCTTCTTCCTTCAGCCAAAATCCGAAGCGAGTGGAGATCGCATCACATTTTTGGTGCGACAGCACTGGGACCTCTATCTGGTGCCGTGTGCCATGCACGTGAGGGCTTGGATTTCCCATCACCGGTACCATCTGTGCTTGCTCGATTGCTGCTAGAACGATACTTGCTCGGTTGCTGCTAGAGCAGGTATGGGAATTTGGTGTCCCCGCTTCTTCCTCTCTTCCATCACTAGTGCCATCCAGACTTGCCTAGTCGCTGCTAGAGCAAGGTTGTGGACCAGGTGCCTCTGCTTCTTCTTCTCTTTCATCACTGGTGCCATCCAGGCTTGCCCAGTCGCTGCTAGAGCAAGGTTGTGGACCAGGTGCCTCTGCTTCTTCTTCTCTTCCATCACTAGGGCCATCCAGACTTGCTTAATCGCTGCTAGAGCAAAATTGAAGGATCTATCGTCCCCATGTATTCCCATTTTTTTTCTTTTTTATAGTTAGCTTATGATATAGGCTTGTCTAAGCCCTTTTATGTATATTGTACTACCTCGTTATCTAATAAAAGATGATTTTATCGCATTTTATATATCCTTTCTCTTCTGCAATAATTATTTTGTGAATGGATGTGCTGGTGTCTTTTCTTTTGATCCGTACTTAGAACTGAAGCCCTTGTCGGTAAAGAGTTATTACTTTGAACTTATCGAAACCCACGGGCACAACAATGCCGACTTTAAATAAGTTAACTATACAAGACCAACCGAGATAACAGCCGCACGTTTTGTATTACAAACGGGGTGACTGCTTTAGGACATATAATCTAAAATAAACTGCCAGAAGGGGTCGCTGGGTACTAGGGTTCTTTTCCACTTTTCCGATGATATTCGTAGCTTTAACTTGCTTTAGGTGTCTGGTCCGAGGACCGAGGCATGACTGTACCTAGTCTAAACACTCAGAAAGGCACCCTTGTATGTTAACTCCCATAAGGTCTGGGGGCCGAGGACCATACGAGACCTCCATTCCGCCTAGGGCTTAGGCCTTTCTTGAAGTTGCTAGTTTCCTCATAGGTTTGAGTTCGAGGACCATGCAAGACCTTGATTCTGTCTAGCACTTAGGCTTTTTGGAGTGTCTAGTTTCCCCACAGGTTTGAGGCCGAGGACCATACAAGACCTTGATTCTGTCTAGCACTTAAGCCCTTTGGAGTATCTAGTTTCCTCATAGGTTTGAGTCTGAGAACCATACAAGACCTTAATTCTGTCTAGCACTTAGGCCCTTTAGAGTGTCTAGTTTCCCCATAGGTTTGAGTCCGAGGACCATGTAAGACCTTGATTCTATATAGCACTTAGGCTCTTTGGAGTGTCTAGTTTCCCCATAGGTTTGAGTCCGAGGACCATGCAAGACCTTGGTTCTATCTAGCACTTAGGCTCTTTGGAGTGTCTAGTTTCCCTATAGGTTTGAGTCCGAGGACCATGCAAGACCTTGGTTCTGTCTAGCACTTAGGCTCTTTGGAGTGTCTAGTTTCCCCATAGGTTTGAGTCCGAGGACCATGCAAAACCTTGGTTCTGTCTAGCACTTAGGCTCTTTAGAGTGTCTAGTTTCCCCATAGGTTTGGGTCTGAGGACCATGCAAGACCTTGATTCTATCTAGCACTGAGGCCCTTTGGAGTGTCTAGTTTCCCCATAGGTTTGAGTTCGAGGACCATGCAAGACCTTGGTTCTGTCTAGCACTTAGGCTCTTTAGAGTGTCTAGTTTCCCCATAGGTTTAAGTCTGAAGACCATGCAAGACCTTGGTTCTGTCTAGCACTTAGGCTCTTTGAAGTGTCTAGTTTCCCCATAGGTTTGAGTCCAAGGACCATGCAAGACCTTGGTTCTGTCTAGCACTTAGGCTCTTTGGAATGTCTAGTTTCCCCATAGGTTTGAGTCTGAGGACCATGCATGACCTTGGTTCTGTCTAACACTTAGGCTCTTTGAAGTGTCTAGTTTCCCCATAGGTTTGAGTCTGAGGACCATGCAAGACCTTGGTTCTGTCTAGCACTTAGGTCCTTTGGAGTGTCTAGTTTTCCCCATAGGTTTGAGTCTGAAGACCATGCAAAACCTTGATTCTGTCTAGCACTTAGGCCCTTTGGAGTGTCTAGTTTCTCCATAGGTTTGAGTCCGAGGACCATGCAAGACCTTAGTTCTATTTAACATTTAGCGAGATTCTAGTTTAGCCCTCGGTTCCCCTGTCCGTAGGGGATTCGGCGGACCGGAATATTAGGGGTCTCAAGAGTTAGCCCCTTGACAGGTGCATGGGGGCGCATATCTGACGTCCAAAGCTGCACTGTCTAGCAATCCTTCCCTCGTAATGAACATTTCGAAGCGTGACCCAAAACGAAGGCTGAGCTATGATAATGGTGGTGTGTTCCTGGAAATGATGGGGGGGGGGCTTTCGCGCAGCTTGCACCACTGTCAAAATGGTCCTCCCGAGGGACTCTTGTTGATAGTAGCTTGATCGTGACTAGCCGTCATATTTCGCCAATGCACAAACTCTTCCCACAGATGACGCCAATTGTAGGGACACGTTTTTCAAGTCAGGCCCAAAATGAATGAGATCTTAGACCTGTGAGCCCGGTACAATGAATTTGTAGGGAATGGGCCAAAGAGCTAGGTTTTAGCGTATGAACAACGATCATCATGGTGCTCTTTACGATCAGATTGAGGCGGTTCGGATTCATCAGAGAGGATTGATCCTCGCCACGGTCTGGGGAGCCTTTTTTGATGGCTCTGTTGTGTTGGGGGGTCTCCACCCCCTCTCCTTTGTCTCTCTTTACTCCCTTTTTATAGTAGTTTCATTCCTCCTAAATGGGGTCCCTAGGGTAGGTACTTGTCCCATCAGCCCTTCCCTCTAGTTGTTGGGAGTAGTTATAAGGACAGAAAAGTATGGCCGTGTCAGGCGCAAGGCACTGAATGCGATAATGGCAGCCTCTCCTTTAAACATTTTTGTTGTCCTTTCCTGCTTTAGTACTCTTTCCGCTTCGTGGGATGATAGAAAGTGTCACTGCCGGTGGCGGGTTACTTCTTCCATCCTCGGCTATAATGTACCGAGGAGAGCTCTCCCCGTGACCAAGGAAGGGCTTTTCCTTCCCGCGACCGAAAATGGATTTTTCCCTTGTCTGGGCCTTTGGCCCAATATAGACATTGACATGGGCCTACTGATCTTTTACAACCCCCCCCCCCCCCCAACTATATTAGAAAAGATTTTTTTTTTATTTTAAAAAAACCCCTTTAAATGGCTGAATTGAAATAACTAAATGTAAAATAACCCCTTTAAATGACATTATTTAATAAATAATGTCAATGTAAATTTACACAATTACTATAATAAATATATATTTTTATACAATTATACATAACCTGATATGTGGATGAATTTTAGGAGAATGTATAACCTGCATCGAGTATACATTACTCCTCACTCAGAGTTGGTGAGTCTCACTTCTCAATAGGATCCACAAGCTATGAGAGAGAAGAAATACATACCTGATGGAGGGTATATTTTTATGAATTTTAGACTTTATTGACTAAAATATTGATAGATCTCACTTTTTAATAAAACCCACTAACTATGAGGAGAACATATACGAAAGGTATTTTTTTTTTTTTTTTAGAATTTTAGACTTTGTTGACAAAAACATATTGCTTTTTTAATTATTCAAATACTTTTTTCTAGAATTTGGAGTCCCCACTTTTGACACGAGCCCACGGCCCCATAAGATGGGGTGGTCCAAGTTGAAAGGCCTGCTTCTATGTAAGTGAGCCTCACACACGTGACAGAATTGTGGGGTTGTGCAAGTGTAGGTTGAGGATGCGGGAGCAACCTGCGAGTGCCGGTCATATCAACTTGCCTCTACTGACTACTGAGTGCTGTCTTGTTAATGCGACCGGTTACAAGGGGGTTCCTCGTTCACGTCGCCTCTGGCACGTTTTATATACTTAATTTTTTTTTTTGATAGACGTTTTATATACTTAATTTGGCACTATATAACTTGACACTTGCCAAGTACTATTAGCTTCAACTTCGCTCTCACGCCACTAGCTACCACAGATTGATCAAAAATTTTCAGAGAGAGAAGGAGCTAGCTTTAGTGGGGATATCAGAAATGGAACGTGGAGGCTTCCATGGCTACCGCAAGATCCCCAACACAAACTCTGGTAAACTCAATATTTACACGAACACAACTACTTGTCACTGTAATTTTTATTTTTCTTATATATATATTCTTGCTATAGCTATATGTGTTGTACATTTTTTATATATGTGTGTGTGTTGTGTACATTTTATAATATGCTTACATTTTCTGTTATCTGTGATCTTTTTTGACCTTCTCTTTCTCGAAGATCTTACTTTTTATTCTTGCATGAAAGCAATTATCTTAATGTTCATCTTCTCTTGCATGCAAATGTATTTTTCTTTCTTCCTTTCCTTCTTCTTCTTCTTTTTTTTTTTTTTTTTTTAATTAAATCATTTTTGATGAATATTACAAAGGAATGTATCATCAAGCTTAGCCCCTCTTAGCTAGCTAGCAAAGTAATAGGTTAGCTGCAGTTTAAGCTTTCAAATCCAGATCGACCTTTTCATGTGACAAATTCTTGGCACCACGATTTGAATACAAACCCCTAATTGGCACCACGATTTGAACACAAATCCCTAAAGGTCCATTTGGATTGAGGGAGAAGGAGGAGAAGTAGAATAGAGTTGGTCTAATTTAAGCCAACTTTATACTCTTCGCTCCTTCACTCTCCCTCCCTCCACTTCAATCTAAACAGACCTTAAAGCAAGGACCTTCAAGCTTAATAACCCTCAAGCTCTTTAATTATTTGATATTTTAGCATAATTTTTCCCTCTATTTTCACTTCAATGGGTTTCTCTATTGATCTTTCAATTCATGCAACTATATTTGCTTGTGTAACTCTTTTTTGCTTTTGGGAAAGTTTTAGTTCTCTACAGTAATATGCAGATAAACTGTTTCTTGCTCTCTCTCTCTCTCTCCATAATTAAATTCTGCAGGATGTTCCGACTATCTATTCACTTACAGTGGGCTAAATATATCTGATCATCTGCAACAAAGATACTTATTATTATTTGATTGATCTGTTGCTTTGATACCTTACACTTCAATAATAATAGGGGGAAATATATTGCACACAATGCTTTACACACACTATTATACAGACGTGACTTAGTATTTGTCATCTGAGTGTTGTGGACTATAAGATGTTGGTGGAAAGGTAACAGCTGATGAAACTTTGAAATAGGGTTTGTTGTACAAGTGGCATGTATCATGCATGCAATCTAGGACCCCACAACACCATGTGTCTTTCATGCATAAGCAAGCATAAGTGGGACCCCCACTTTATTCTCCACCTACTGCAACCTTCAATGAATATGCTAGGGATGTTATAACTTTTCTGCATACTTTTTATAAACCAACGTGTTACCCATTGCAAAATATTTCAAATTTCCAATTTTAAACGTTGTTTTAAAAAAATAATATAATTATATTTATTATCACATCAATTTGTAAATCTTTTTAACAAAATTAGGAATTAATTTAAAATTTTCACATAACAATTAATACCAACACTCATACTCTTTTTGCTCTTGGGTCTCCAATTAATCAATTAAGTTTCATTTAGAGATAGTTTAGACTTGAGTCAAAATTAAGAGACACAAAAAATTTCTTCTTCTTTTTTTCCAACTTATTAACATATTAAGTTGTGATCGATAAAAATTACTTTAAACGTAAGAAATGCTACATTCATAGTATTAATTTTTACAACAAATCATAAATGATAAATTATTATTAGTTTTAATTTGAATCTACAACTTAATTTTTTTTTCCACCAATAATAACTAAAAACAATCTACCACTTAAGATTTATTATAAAAAGATTGTAAAAATATTGTAGATATATCATTTTCTTAAAATATAGTATCGTTAATTGTTATTATAAACTAGTTATCTCATAAATTTCTGTATTATGCTTATAAATTTTAGATTTAGTTAGGAGCTGAGCTAGCAGAGTTAAGATGCTCTTAACTCGTTTGCTCAGAAGACCTACAAAAGCTCTCGAGGTGCGTTTTAAGTTATGATAGATGAATACAAAAAAACACATGAATAATGTAGTTTATTAGATATTAGATTTTTTTATTATTATTTTTATTTATTAAAAACATAAATAATATATTTATTTATTTATTATTATTTGCAGAGTCGCCCAATTAAATATTAGATTTGTTGTTCATTCATATATGCTTATGCGGAGAATAAAAGGGCCACTTGGTCTCCCTCTAAAAAAGCCACATCACATTTATGCCCAACCTTGCGTGTCATATTTCTTATGTGGGGGGGCCCATTGAAGCTATAGTTTCCACACAATAATGTAGTTTACACGTTACACAGTTACACAGCACATTCAATTAAATTAAAATATTGAGTTTCTATTTGCCATGCCTAAATTGTGCACATTGCCATTCTCAAACTTAAATAAAGAGGATGCTCATGTCATCACCTTAACTTTTCTGTTGATCGGTTTGAGATGCTCGCCTTACTGCATTATAATGTGCCTTTTTTGTAATGTCACAGTATTTTTGTAATAAAATTGATAACAGTTTTAACATTTGTCTCGCACGCACTTTAAACATATATATTTCTTAAGCTAGTGTTAGATGTTGTTTGATAGCATATTTTGAACAATAATTTTCAGTGTTTAAATAACATTACACATATTTCTATATACTTTTTTATAAATACATATTTTCAAAAAATACAAACAACTTTACTAGAACAACGTAACCAAACAAACCACGATCTCTCAAAACTTATTTATTTACTTAAAGAAAAAAATATTTCCAACAGTTGTAACATAAGCTATATTGTTGCTTTTCTAACATTGTCCCAGGCCTGAAGCTAACAAACATCAGCATGAGGCAGCTAGCAGAGATGAACCACACCACCATCACCACCGCCACAACCACCACGGATGACAACGAATGCACGGTGAGAGAACAAGACAGGTTCATGCCGATCGCGAACGTGATAAGGATCATGCGCAAGATCCTCCCTCCACACGCCAAGATCTCTGATGATGCCAAAGAGACCATCCAAGAATGTGTGTCTGAGTACATCAGCTTCATCACTGGGGAAGCCAACGAGCGCTGCCAGCGCGAGCAACGCAAGACTATCACTGCCGAGGATGTGCTTTGGGCCATGAGCAAGCTCGGGTTCGATGACTACATTGAGCCACTCACATTGTACCTCCACCGCTACCGCGAGATGGAAGGTGACCGTGGCTCCATTAGAGGTGAACCGCTAGGAAAAAGGGGTAGCGGTGGCAGTGTTGACTTTGGGGCACTTGGGGTTGCTGCATTTGCACCAGCTTTTCATATGGGGCATCACCATGGGTTTTTTGGTGCTGCAATGGGTGGGTGGAACTTGAAGGATGCACCTGGTGGAAATGTGGCTGGACCTTCGGCTCAGGCTGCTGTGGCCAGTGGTGAAGCACTTGGGCAGTATAAGTGAGATAAGATCACCCGAAATTTAATATATATATCTATATGTGTGTGTGCATGGATCGATGCATATATATATGCTATGGTATGATGATAATTATGATTATGTAATGCACTAACGTAGAGACATTTGGGGGTTTGAAACTTTGAACCTATCATGCAGTGGAATAAAAGTGAATAACATGGTTTCTATATTGAGGTATTGCTTAATTTTAGTTTGCAATTTTCAGGTGCTTAATTTCTAAGAAAAAGAAAATATAATAATATCCATGTGTTTTTTAAAGAACTAGGAAAAAATTATACGTCCAAAGTTATTATAGATGTATGAATAAGTGGATTCCAGTTAATTTAAATGGTAAAGTTTTTTATGGTTAAATAAGAGATTTGAGATTTAATCTCCACTTATATAAAAAATTATTGGTCTCTTAATCTGATGATATAGAACTATTATAAAAAACTAACGTCATAAGTTAAAATTCTCTTGGAAAAAAAAAAAAAAGTATGAATAAGGAAAGGAAAAATGCCAACCTAACAAGAATTAATGGATTGGAATAAACTAAAATTTTGAGGTAACAAAGCCAATTGGTTTTTTTTTTATGATAAATAAATTGACTAGAATTCTGAAATGGAAATGGCAACACCAGCAAGGATAGAATAGGTGAAATTGATACATACTGAAAATGTTGCCTAAAACGACAAATGGTATCAGTAGACGACTACTATTGAAGGGCCTATGAAAAACGACAATCGAGTAAAGGAAAGTTACGGAAAAATAGAAATGGTGAGCTCCCAGCGAGGATCGAACTCGCGACCTTTCGCTTACGAAGCGAACGCACTACCACTATGCTATGGAAGCCACGCTGTTGGTGGTCCTGGAGACAATTATTATTTAACACTTTTAAATTCTTACCCAATGCAAGGACTACAACTGTACCTTCTCTCTCACATCTTGTACACTGTTGGTAATTGTTAATTGTTGTACAAACTTTAGAGTGTGCTATAATTGAAATTTGAAACTTTTTGGCCAACATCCAAACAAGATTCCTCGTCTTTTTTTCTTTTTTCCTTAACAACACTGAAACTTTTTGGCCAACATCCAAACAAGATTCCTCGTCTTTTTTTCTTTTTTCCTTAACAACACTCAAATTCTACAAGAAGCACCAGTTCTTTATGTTTATAGTGAATCAGCTATGATAAGCTAACATTATTGCTTTTCATCAATAGGTTGATATCCCGAATGCCAGCTAAAATTACAGAACCAATCTCATGAGTGGATAATTTGGCTTAACTTTAGAGAAAACGAGTAAACTGAAATGCAGAAAATTATTTGTAAATAGGGGAGGTTCCACACAGCCATCTAGCATGCCTTCACACTGAGATAATAAAGGGGAATTTTTTTTCCACTTAACTTTAAATATCAAACAATTTCGTTAGTTGTCATGTTTCAAAACAATTTGAAAAACTAGCATCTCGAGTGTTTAAACTCGAGTTCTAAGATAAAACTCAAGTTTTTAAGTCTCGATTAGTAAGTGATGGCAGCTGACGTGGAAAAAATTCCACATGGAACTCGAGTTTTTAAGACTCGAGTTCCACCATTTTTATTTCCCATCTTCTTCCTCATGTTTGTTCGTTCTTCTTCATCCACCCAGAGTTCTTCTCCAGCTAGCGCCCACCCAACATCTCCTTGTTCTTCTTTGGCGCTGCAGATCGTCCACCTAGAGTCTGTTCTTCTCCAACCAAATTGCCTTCCTTTGTTCTTCGGAGTTCCAAATCGTTTCAGATAATTTTCCCTCTTCCTTTGTTCTTCTTCAAGTCTTCAGATCTGTTCTTTCCTGACAAAAATCGAGTCTCAAATACTCGGTTTTGCTTTTAGAACTTGAGTCTATAAGACTCAAGATCTATGTGGCATCATACTTCCAACTCAGCAAGTGGGAATTGAGTTTTTAGGCCTCGAGTTGTTGACTGAAATCAAGTCTACAAAACTCGAGATGCTAGTTTGCAAAATTCTTCCAAATGCCCGTTAACTTATTATATTATTTCCCCTCTCTATGCTAGCCTGCAAATTACCTCTGATAAAGGGCATTAGCCTAGGAGATGTTAGTGTAATAGACTAATAGGGTGGAGGCGTAGAGATCCCTGGTTTAAGCAGGAGCAGCAATAGGCCAATATCATTAAGAATGATATAAGGGCCTCAAACTTCCAGTGCTTGATGCACATGATTAGTTGTTTTCTTGCACAAGGACTGTACAACAAAACAGCGTTGGTGTGCATGCGCATTCAAACAAAGGCAACTAAAACCAACAAGCTACTGTCTACTGCTTCTAGCACTCGTGATTACAGTAAAAGTGCAAAAGATATGGTATGTGCTAGCAAAGTGTGAAGCTCTGGTTGAAAAATCAATTATGTGACAAAATTTTTCTTTTCCCTTTTACAAATTCAACACATTAATGGGAACTTGGACCCATTCAAGTTCTATCCATGGGAAGGGACTTCGATACACTTCTTTTTTCTATCCAATTGATCATCTTTCCCTTCATTTTCTTCCCCTTCTACTTCTTGACATCCTTCTGGATCAGCTTCAGGTCTTTTCCTTTGAGAAGGTACTTCAACACACTTCTTTTTGCTATCCAATTGATCATCTTTCCCTTCATTTTCTTCCCCTTCTACTTGACATCCTTCTGGATCAGCTTCAGGTCTTTTCCTTTGAGGAATCACTTGAAAGAAAGAAACTTTCCAATCCTTTGTTTCAATAAACTTGAGGAGTATCTCCATCACTTGGTTCACAGTAAGGACCTGCACTCAAATAAACAAGATGTGAAGTGTTGAGATTTGAGAGAAGGAAAACAATCACAAACTTGCTAGAGGCAACATAAGAATTGACCAACAGGTTGTAGCCAAACATTATGTAATGGCAATATTTCATAAGTTCTACTACAAATAAATTTGAAAGAGAACATGATAAACCCCAGTTTAATTGTAAGGTTGAGACATAGGTCACTTTAGCTAAATGATACACCATAATTTGAAATACTCCCTTTTCTTATAAGTTTAACAATTTAATAAAATAAAAGGAAACAATTAAAAAGATTCAGAAACAAGAATCAAAAAGAAAGTAGCAAGATCGTAATCACATGATGTAGATCATCACTCATGCATTACTCTCATCATGTTCATAATTCAACACATCAGATTTTACACACACCACAAGAGAGAGAGAGAGAGAGAGAGAGAGAGTATTTGAATAACTCCTATAAGAACCAAATATGCAGTTTTGGATGAACATATCTGCCAATGCATATTTCCTAATTTCATAGCTAAGTAATGACCATAAATTGACACAGAGAGTACTTCTCAAATTATGAATATACTCCCCCATAGAAACTGGAACAGTAACAAATGTTTGCTGTCAATATGCCAATTCCAGATTGACTGAAACTTAATCCTTGCAAATTATATTTCTATTATAACAAGCGCTAGTGCTATGGTAGTCAACCTTCCAAGAGAATGAAAAAACAAGTATTGAGAGTTTGAGACTAACTATACCTGGGAACTTGACATCTTCAAGTAATTCCCAATTGGGAGCTTCGCCGTTTGGATTCCTTGCTCTTTTGCTTTCTTCATGGTAATCCCTTTCCACCTATTACGGTCCACCAATCCACCAACAATATATATTTTCTTCAGATCAAGTTCCTCCAGAACAGTTTCTGCATCTGCTGTGAGATATACCAGATTTTCCTTTTGCTCTAGCAATGCTTCAATATATGGTCGATTTTCTTTCTCAATTATCCAATTATCAAACCCTGGGAGTCTTTTCAATTGGCTTCCCATTTCTCCCTCACATCCAGTCAACCAGAGATGACAAGGGCTAGCACATCTTCCATTCACCGCATAACAATACATAATCTGCAGGTTTCATCAATAATAAAGTTATTCCATAAATTACCAAAAAAAACATAATAATATTGAACTGTTCCACAACAAAACAAATCACCCATTAACAGGACCAATAACATTAAAGAAGAATGCACTGATTTATGACCAGAGGCTGACAATGAGATCAGTACAAATATCAATTCTAAGTTGCAAGGATTCAATTACAAAAGGAGTGACCCTCTGCGCTATGATATCAGTATATGTAAGACATCCAAGAGATAAGGTTGGACCTCAACTATTAGAGACCCTTATGTAAGATTATTAATTTTGAACAAAGATTCAACCAAAACTAAATTTCGTCCAGTTTCAATTTCTGTTCCTTAAAAAGCTGCAATTCTCATCCTTGTAAAATTGAAAAGATGCAATTTTCGCCCTTTCGTTTATCGTCATTAAAGGAATTGCTTATGTGAGAAAACTAGAGTTGGCATGACACATTACTTCCACATAGACCCATCACTAACATACCTTTCATTATGTGAGAAAAATTAACAAGTTCTATTTTTCTTTTTTAATAAAAAAATTGCACCTTCTTAAATTTAAAGGATAGAAATCAAACCTGCACTAAATTTCAATGATGAACCAAAATTTAAATAAAATAAAAAATAAAAACAAATATAAGGAACTTCAAATAACGATAGTGAACGCGATAAACAGCAATTAAAAGAACTTGTTTTGAGCTAGAAAATCACATGAAAAATTCATATATAGGTAACAAATGATTAATAAAATAAAAATTCATAAGCCCTTGGAAACTAACCAAATGCACCCCTCATTCTACAAAATTACAAATATGATTTTTACTACATAAGCAGTACAAACTAGTGTGTTCATTTTTTAAACACAAAACAAAAAAAGCAATTTGTAAACTTTTTACAATTGGTGATAACTTTAGCATTACGTCTCATGAATAACCACAGCAAAAAATGAAACGACAGCGAATTATAAAACCTACTGCTAAAAACGACAGCGTATTAGAGAGAGAGAGAGAGGGACCTGTTGAACGAGGCTTTGAATCTCAGAAGGAGTCATGAGGTGAGCGAAGTCGAGGTCGACGACGATCTTGTGTCCGCACTGCATCGCTTTATTCAGCCTCTCCATCTTCTTCTCCTTCTCCTCCGACCGCTTCTCCATCCTCTCTTTCCTCAAGCTCCGCCGCGACTCTATCAGCTTCGCTCGCTCCTCCTCCGTGACGCTCGCCAGAGTCTCCTCCCACTCCTTCCTCTTCCGCTCCGCGTCTTCCTTCTTCTGCCGCTTCTCTTGCGCTTTCTTCTCTGCCTTCTTCGCTTCGTACCTCTGCTGCTTCAGCAGCTTCTTCTGAGCGTTCTTCGAGAGAGTTTGTGGTTGTGGTTGTGGTTGTGAGAGGGCATTTTCGTCATTTTGCGTGGCCTCCATTGTTGCTCTGATTAGTGTTGTTCTCTTTTCTCTGTGTTTGAACGCGAGTGTGTTTGGGGTTAGGGCACTAACGTTTCTTTGGGAAATCGAATGACAAGGAAAAGAGTGGAACGACGTCGTCCTCATGCGCTTTTTTTTTTTATTCTTTTTTTCCTCCCTTTTCTTAAGACCAAATTTGGATCCATTACTATTGTTCTCGTTTATTTATATTAATGTTTTAATTTTTTTAATAAAAATAAATTCCTTTTATTTATAGGATAAAATTTAACTACAATTTTTTTTTGAGAAGTAAACTAATTGCTAAACTAATTATTTATATTAATTTTTATTTTATTGAGTAAAGTTGTAGTTTAAAACTACAATCAATTTTATAACTAAACTTTATCCTTATTTATGTAATCAATGATAAGAAATAATGGAGCTTAAATCACTTAAAAATATATAACAGAGAGCTACCATATAATTTTTCAATAAATAAATGTGTGGGTCAAAAAAATACCTTTTAGGAAGAATTACTTAAATAACCGTTAGAATTAATTTAGTAAGTATGGGTTAAGAGTTTAACCAGTAAAAGAAAGCTCAATGGATTGAGACAAAATGTACAATAGAAATGATGAAAAAGACTAATATTTGGTTAAAAAATATACCCTTGGAAGTCCCGAGAATGGATATGAATATGATCAATACAACTTTTCCCTCTCACTTGATATTACACTTAACATTTTTTACTCAAAATTTTCGGGCCCTTGTTCACAGGGAGTTTGCCCCTATTTATACTAGGATCTATTCATCATTTACCATCCACCTATAGGGTGTATATGGCGTAGGGTAGATACTTGTCTCATTCCCTACTTCTCTCCCCATTCTTTTAAGGTAAAACTAGGTGGAAAATGGGGTGTCTGGCCCTGTTATGATGATCATTCAATAATAAATATAGCTTTGCTAGTGGGTGGATCGCATTTAATGTGGAGGGGATGGTTGCTTAGCTCAAATGCTTTTTTCTTTAGGCCTCTAGATTTGTTCACTATTTAACTCATACAATCCTTTGTTTGCCTTCTCGTTGCCATCATGAAGGGGGAGAGGGGGGGGGGGGGGGGGGGGTTCTTGACATGCAACAAAGGATAAGGTGATCCTTTGAGATTCGTTGAGAGTGGTCGACCTTTAGATGATTATGCCTTTATCTCTTTCCCCCTTGGTGTGTCTTCGAGGTTCTTCAAGGTCGGACCTACTCTACTCAAATTAGTCAGGCCTTTATTTATCAGGCTCTCCCAATTGGCCTTTGGGCCTACAAACTCAACCCTGTTAAAGATACAATAAAGATTTTACTTTCATTATGAAGTAGACTAACTTCATTGCATTGCAACTATCGAATTATTTCAACTCAAAAAATTATTAAATTATTATTATTTTCAAAAAAAATAAGAGTTTCATTTCATGTATTTTGAGTGTACAATGGTTTAAAAAAAATATTAATTAACATTCAAAAACGACACGTTTATTAAATAAGTCAGTCATATCGACCCGAATATGATACAAACTTGTTAAGCCTCAACCTATTACCTGCTAACTTCGTGTCGTGTCATGTAATGTTCATAGGTCGTGTCAAAGTTAGCTACCCCTAAACAAAACTATCAAGAAATTTAAAATTTATATGAACACTAAATGTTTTCATTTGAAAATACCAAAATGTATCAACCAGTTAAGTTACAAGGCTCTTGACATCATGCATCAAAAGTTTTTATTTCGATTTTAAAAAACAATTAACACATCAATCATCTATAATAATCTATAATCTATAATTTATACTGTGATATATATAAAAATGAATTCACTTAATTAAAAAGATGACTAATAGAATAAATACATTCATTTTGTTATATTTTTTATTTTAAGCGATGCCTTAATTATTTAAATATAACGAAATTTTGATGTTATTTTGTTAAGATTTATACGATAAAAAATTGATTTGAAATATGGTATTTTTGCTCAAATTAGTTATTTTTGCAATAGTTGAAACAAAGTCTAGCAAAAGAAAAATAAATAAATTTAATAATACACCATCAAAATGATATTTGCATTTCTGAGTGGGTATGAAACATACATATTTATTTCAATAATTATATCATGCAAATTTCAAATTGTAAACACATGTAGTAAGATCAAATCTCTACACCTCTCTTGTTGTCTTTCTATGTCAATAAAATAGAGAACTATATATTAAGATATTTTACATGCACCTTACCCGTGCAAGAACTAAAATAGTACTAATTAATTTGATAATAGAGGAGTTTTGTTATTGGAGTTTTGTGATGATCGGAGATGTGATGATCGAAGTTTTGTGATTATCGGTCCATAAATGATAAATGAAGTTTTGTTTCTTCTATTTTTTGTGTTTATTTATTATTTATTTTCTGTCTAAGAATCTCATTTCAACAAGACTGATAACAATGTTGATTGATTTGTGTTGCTATTTGTGTTTGAGTTTTTGTTTTTGTTTTTTTTTAAATAAGATTGGGTCAAATTAGGCCACGGACTAGGCCTAAAAGGGGCTGGACGGGGCCCGCGGAGACCTGAAGGGCCGAGTTTGGGGCTAAAAAAAAACCCTTTTATTAAACGGGCCAGATTCAGGTAATAGGGGAGGGCCCGCGGGTCGGGTCTGAGTATCAAAATACTTGACCTGAACCCGACCCATTGTCATTCCTAGTTCTCTCCCTCCCCCCCCCCCCCCCCAAACAAAGATTTTTACTTTCATTATGAAGTAGACTAACTTCATTGCATTGTAACTATCCAATTATTTCAACTCAAAAAACTATTGAATTATTATTAAAAAAAAAAAAGAGTTTCATTGCATGTATTTTGTGTGTACAATGGTTTTAAAAAATAATAATAATAATTAACATTAAAAAACGAGACATTTATTAAATAAGTCAGTCATATCAACCCGAATATAATACAAACTCATTAAGCCTTAACCTATTATTTGCTAACTTCGTGTCATGTCGTGTAATGTTCATAGTTTGTGTCGGATTTCGCCTCCCTTAAACAAAACTATCAAGAAATTTAAAATTTATATGAACACTGGATGTTTTCATTTGAAAATACCAGAATGTGTCAACTAGTTGAATTACAAGGCTCTTGACATCATACATCAAAAGTTTGTATTTCGATTTTTTTATTAAAAAAATTAACACATCATGTCATAATATATCATCTATAATAATCTGTAATCTATAATTTATACTGTGATATATATAAAAATGAATTCACTTAATTAAAAAGATTACTAATAGAATAAATACATTCATTTTATTAGATTTTTTTTTTTTTAAGTGATGCCTTAATTATTTAAATATAACGAAATTTTGATGTCTTCTTGTTAAGATTTATATGCGAAAAAATTGATTTGAAATATGGTATTTTTGCTCAAATTAGTTGTTTTTGCAATAGTTAAAACAAAGTCTAACAAAAGAAAAATAAATAAATTTAATAACACACCATCAAAACAATATTTGCATTCTTGAGTAGGTATGAAATATGCCTATTTATATCAGTAATTATATCATGCAAATTTCAAATTGTAAACACATATAGTAAGATCAAATCTCTACACCACTCTTATGGTCTTTCTATGTCTATAAAATGGAGCACTATATATTAAGATTTTTTACAAGGAAAATTATTGAAATATTGGAGGAAACTAACAACAAAATGCACCTCACCCCGTGCGAGAACTAAAATAGTACTAATTAATTTGATAATAGAGTACGTTTGTATAAACTATCTAGTATTTGTTTTTTATTTTCTTTAAACTTGGTTCTCAATATTGCATAGTAGTTTTCGTCTCAAAAAAACAAGCTGGAGAGCTCCTAAGTTAAAGCATCAACATTCAAAATCTAATTCCAATATTGGTACTCAAGATTTTGAATATAATTGATCGCATGTACATCTATGATTAGTAAAAGAGGAAAAGTATAATTGACAAGTTAAGAAGGATGTATAGGGTGATTAGCATAAAATCTGTTTTAGAAGATAAGATTTTAGATGAATTTAACATAAGAAACTTAAATCATATGTTTAAAGAGATTAGATACCAAAAAGAGTTTGGACTAAATGACTTTTATTTGGTTGGAGAAATAACTAATAATTATCAGAAGTATAGTAGAAAACCAAAAAGAGCTAGCTAGCAGCAAGTTGCAACTAACTGGAATCCTAATACAACTAGAATTTGATAAACCTACATACGTAATAGAGATTAAGAGAAATACTTTGGTCGTTGTTCCTCTTCTCCTTTGCCTACATAAACACCTAAAAAGCAGTCTCATCACTTTTGTCTTTCCTTTCTCTCGCAATATATGTTAGTGTAGAAACTCAACCAGTGTTCAATATTGAATGCTAACTATTTTTGTCTCTAAATTAGTGCAGCAACTCAACCAATGTTCAATATTGAATACTAACTATTTTTGTCTCTAAAGCCGTCTCTAACTTTTGGTACTATTTTTTTGTACTGGTTTTTCTCTAACTTTTGGTACTTTTTTTTTGTACTGGTTTTTATTTCTGTGTTTTTTTTTTTAGAAAGATTGGGACTGATGGACACCATAGCAAGTAGAACTAAGCAAAGGCAAGCACTGTGGTTGCCGATTTCCACCAAACCCGGAACATCAAGTTCTGAAAAAACGAGTTTCTTGTGGTTGAGGAGGATAAGAGGATATCAGGCAGACATGAATCAGAAGAATCAGAAGTCAGAAAATAAGAAGAAAGGAATGAAGAACAGAACGACACAGCAGCTGGAGAATGTTAAATGAATAGCCAAAGCTACAAGTAGTTTAGGCATTGTTTTTAGTAGCAGATGAGTCACACGTGTTGTTACTAATCCTTGCACGTGCTATAACTAATTTCCTCATAATTAGGATAGTTAGTTAATTAGTTATACTCTGTTACGGACGTTTAGGTCCACAGGTTGGGGATTACTGTATATAACTCTGTTTTGTGTACAGATTCATTTATTCAATCAATTCAGAAATTTCTATACCTCTCTCTCTCATTTTCTCTGTGATAGCTTAGCTTCTTTTCCCTTTATTCTCTTATATGGTATCAGAGCTCGAGCCCTCATCAATGGCGCCGAATACTCAAGCTACACAGACCAGTTCATCTTCCTCCTCTCAGCGAGAGCTGACTCCAATGGAAGATCCACGAAGCCCATTCTTCTTGCACCATGGTGAAACACCAGGTGCGATTCTGGTTACTCAGCCACTAACTGAGGATAACTACCCTATGTGGTCCAGAGCAATGAGAATGGCTTTGGATGCCAAGAGCAAACTTGGATTTGTTGATGGCACTGTCAATGCTTCCATGGTAGTCACGCCATTAGAGAAGCAAGCTTGGTCCAAGTGCAATTCAATGATCTCATCCTGGATCTTGAATTCCGTTTCTCCTCACCTTACTGCTAGTGTGATTTACAGAGACACTGCATTTGAGGTATGGAATACTCTCAAGAAACGATTCTCTCAAGCAAATGGACCAAGGATCTCTCAGCTTCAGAAGCAAATCACAACTATGTTGCAAGGTGCTGCTACTGTAACAGGATTTTTCACTGATCTTCAAGCTGCATGGGATCAATTGTTGAATTTCAGGCCTTTACCGTGTTGCTCATGTGGAAAATGCACCTGTGGAGTAAATGATAAAATTGCATCTTTTCAACATCAAGATTCTCTCATGCAATTTCTGAATGGCTTGAATGATTCTTACTCTCAGGTCAGAACTCAAATCCTTATGATGGAGCCTAGTCCTTCCATTGATAAGGCTTTTTCCTTAGTGATTCAAGAAGAAAGGCAAAGGTGCTTAGGTTTTCCTGCTATTCCTTCTGTTGAATCAACTGCTCTTGCAGTCAAGAATCAAGGATTCAACCAAGGAAATTCGTTCCAAGGGAACAACAGTAAGAACTTCAAAGGAAGTAATGCAAAAGGGAGGACTATGTGTAGTCACTGTGGGAGGCTCGATCACATCATGGAGAAATGCTACAAACTGGTAGGATTTCCTCCTGGCTACAAGCAAAAAGGAAGAGTAGCTATGGCAAATCAAATCTTGGTTGAAGATGATCAAACCAATTCTGGTACTCAGCAGATTAATTCTTTCCCATTCACTTCAGAGCAGTATCAACAGCTGCTTTCAATGCTCAGCTCTCAGGCATCTACATCTGGTGGTGCCAATGATGCTTTACACTCAGCAAATTCTGCTCTTTCAGGTAATGTCTGTAATACTTGGTCTGATCATGTTTCCTTAGATTTGCATCATTCAGTTTTTGCTATTAACCCTGTCAACAAAAATGCTTATGGTAATAATGTATGGATTCTTGACACTGGAGCCACAGACCACATAGTCCATTCCCTATCCTTATTTACACATATCACTAGCTCAATTTCAACCTTTGTTCAACTACCTAATGGTGAAAAGGTCACTGTCACACATATAGGAACAATTCAAGTTACTTCAACCTTGAAGCTTGAAAATGTCCTATGTGTTCCTACATTCAATTTTAATTTGATTTCTGTGAGTCAATTAACCAAAACCTTATCCTGTTGCCTTGTCTTTCTCTCAAATTTATGCTTTATCCAGGACCTTACTTGTTGGAAAACGATTGGAATGGGTGAATTACATGACAATTTGTATCTACTGCATACAACTTCATCTTGCAAGTCTGCTTCAGAAGCTTCCTCAATTCTTGAGTCTGTTTTTCATTCCTTTGTTAATTCTGTGTCAGAGTCTATGTCCATTCCTAGTGTTACTAAGCCATACCTGTGGCATATGAGATTAGGACATGTATCTGATAATAAGCTGCATGCTTTACACAGCTATATTCCTGATGTACATGCCTTTCACAGCAATAAAAATTGTATTCTTTGTCCAATTGCTAAACAGAAAAGATTACCTTTCCCTTCTTTTAATCATATTTCAGACAATGCCTTTGATTTAATTCACTGTGATATCTGGGGTCCTTTTGCAAAATTTACTCATGATGGTTATAGATATTTTCTTACCATTGTAGATGATGCAACTAGGTCCACTTGGGTATATCTTATGAAATCAAAGACTGATACTAGACCTCTATTGATTTCATTCTATAACATGATTAAAACACAATTTCATGTAAGTATCAAGAGCATTAGAACTGACAATGCTCATGAATTTTTCTTAAAAGATTTTTATGCCAATCATGGCATTATCCACCAACATTCATGTGTTGCCACTCCACAACAAAATTCAGTTGTGGAGAGGAAACACCAACACATTTTGGGCATTGCAAGGGCATTAAAGTTTCAATCTAATGTTCCTATCTCTTATTGGGGTGAGTGTGTCTTAATTGCTGTCCATATCATCAATAAGCTGCCTTCCAAAATTCTGAAACAACAAACTCCTTTTACAAAGCTTTATGGTAAACCTCCTTCCTATGCTCATTTGAGAGTCTTTGGTTCCCTATGTTTTGCATCTACTCTATCTCACAACAGATCAAAATTTGACCCGAGATCCTCCTCTTGTGTTTTCCTTTGTTATCCATTTGGTGTTAAAGGTTACAAGTTGCTTGATTTAACTACCAAAAGGATTTTTATATCTAGGGATGTTCACTTTCTTGAAACAGTGTTTCCTTTTGTCTCATCTTCTCATTCTTTCTCTCCTCACACTAACATACCTTTACCTCACCTTTTCCCATCAGTGGCTCAACCATCTACCTCTTTGTTTGATTTTCCTCTCTCTAACCCTGCTTCTTCCCTGCCACAAGTTCCTCATTCTGATACTCCACCTAATCACATTCTTCCCTTAGATAATTCATCTTCCCCTATTGAAGCTTCTGCCAATTTACCTACTCATACTTCTGCAGATTCATCAGCCCTTATTCCTTCTCACTCTATTCAGTCTTCTGCAGATTTACCTACTGTCATTTCTGCTGACTTATCAACCCATAATCCACCTCCTTCTATTTCACCTATTCCTCATCCCACCATTGTTCCATCTGCTCCTTTGAGGAAGTCTTCTCGGGTACATAAAACACCTGCTTACTTGGATGATTTTAAGTGCAGCACAATTGTCAGTGATCCTCTCACTTCTTCTGCCAACAAGTCAAGTACACACTACCCCTTATCCACTTACCTTAACTCCTCCAAACTCTCCTCCAATTATGCCCATTTTTGTTCTCTCATTTCTGTCATCCTTGAGCCTACATCTTACCAAGAAGCAGTCAAGGATCCTAATTGGCAGGCTGCTATGGCATCTGAAATTGCTGCTTTGGAAGCAAATCAGACCTGGGATATTACTCCATTACCTGCTAAGAAAAGGGCTATTGGGTGTAAATGGGTTTATAGGGTTAAGTACAATGCTGATGGCTCCTTGGACAGATACAAAGCTAGGCTTGTTGCCAAGGGCTTCACCCAACAATCTGGTCTGGACTTCACTGACACCTTCTCTCCTGTTGCTAAGCTCACCACTGTCAAGACTTTGCTTGCTATTTCTGCTGTGAGAGGCTGGCATTTAGTTCAACTTGATGTGAACAATGCCTTTCTAAATGGTGATCTCCATGAAGAGGTTTATATGCAATTGCCTCAAGGCTTTCACAGCAAGGGGATGAACTTAGTTTGCAAGCTTAACAAGTCTTTGTATGGTCTCAAACAGGCATCAAGGCAGTGGTACTCCAAATTCTCTTCCACCATTTTGAAGTATGGATTCAAGCAATCTAAATCCGATTACTCCTTGTTCACTAAGAAGTATGATCAGATTTTTATAGCATTGCTGGTGTATGTTGATGATATCCTAATTGCAAGTAACAATATTCAGGCAGTAGAAGATCTCAAAAGTTCTTTGAATCATGACTTCAAGTTGAAAGATCTTGGAACTTTGAAATACTTTCTTGGTCTTGAGGTGGCTAGATCAGAAAGGGGGATTTCATTATGCCAAAGAAAGTATGCTATAGAGGTTCTTAAAGATGCTGGCATGACTGGTTGTAAACCCAGCAAAGTGCCAATGGAACAAAACTTGAAATTGAGTAAGTTTCAAGGGGATTTGTTGCCTGATCCTGGTGTCTATAGAAGACTAGTTGGGAGGCTGCTCTATCTAACTATAACAAGACCAGACATCATGTATACTGTCCACAAACTTAGTCAATTCATGGCTAAGCCTAGAAAACCACATCTTGATGCAGCCTACAAAGTATGGCAGTACATTAAAGGATGCCCTGGTCAAGGCATTCTCTTATCATCAAAATCAGATTTGCACTTAAAAGCTTACACAGATGCGGATTGGGCTTCTTGTGTAGACACTAGAAGATCTACCACAGGTTTTTGTGTGTTCTTAGGAGATTCATTGGTCTCATGGAAATCTAAGAAACAATCTATAGTTTCTAGATCCTCAGCTGAAGCTGAGTACAGGGCGATGGCTTTAACAGTGTGTGAAATGACTTGGCTACTGTCATTATTGAAGGATTTAGAAGTTGAACATCCACAACCTGGCATGCTTTTCTGTGACAACCAGGCTGCAATTTACATTGGAGAGAACCCTGTCTTTCATGAGAGGACAAAACACATAGAGGTAGATTGCCATTTGGTTAGAGATAAAGTACAAGACAAGGTGATACATTTGTTCTTCACTCCTACACATACACAGCTAGCTGACTTGTTTACTAAAGCTATTAGTAGTCAGCAGTTGAGATTCCTAATTTCCAAGATGAATGTGTTGAACATACACAGCAGCGAGTCTCATCTTGAAGGGGAATATCAGGCAGACATGAATCAGAAGAATCAGAAGTCAGAAAATAAGAAGAAAGGAATGAAGAACAGAACGACACAGCAGCTGGAGAATGTTAAATGAATAGCCAAAGCTACAAGTAGTTTAGGCATTGTTTTCAGTAGCAGATGAGTCACACGTGTTGTTACTAATCCTTGCACGTGCTGTAACTAATTTCCTCATAATTAGGATAGTTAGTTAATTAGTTATACTCTGTTATGGACGTTTAGGTCCAGAGGTTAGGGATTACTGTATATAACTCTGTTTTGTGTACAGATTCATTTATTCAATCAATTCAGAAATTTCTATACCTCTCTCTCTCATTTTCTCTGTGATAGCTTAGCTTCTTTTCCCTTTATTCTCTTATAGAGGAAGAAAAGGAAGGAGACTAAAAGGAAGGAGACTAAAGGGGTTGACAGGGCTGGTAGGAATAAGAAGAACTATAAAGGGCTTGTTAGTGTGAATGAGATGAGATTAGGGGCAAAGATGAGACTTTCATCAGCCAAAGGGAGTCCTTAGCCTGATGCACCTCAACCAAGTCAAAGAGAGTACTTGCAAAGATAATTGTTGTTTCGGAGAATTTTTTCGACCTCAAAATACACACAAGTTTCAGAAACTCAAACGCCATTACCCAGTCAAATTGATGAGAGAAATGTTGAGTGATGCTAAGACTACCAGGGAAGACAAGAAGCAGCTTTTAAAAGAGTGGTATGCCTGCGTGGATGCTAAGGGCAAAGAAAAGCAAGCAAGGGCGTCCTCTTCAAACAATGAAGTACGAGAGGAAGAGGTTCTATTGTTAGAAGAGTTTCACAGGAATGCTAAAGTTGAGAGGGCCTGAGAAAGTGTTCCGGAAAATCTCCTTAGCCAAAGGGAGATAATCCCTCAAAGGTTCAAAACTCTAAGAGAATTAAAAAGAATGAGAGAGCATCTTCTTTTCCAAATGGTCTCTCCCCCTTTTATAGAGAACCCTGTGGTTGTAAATGTTCAAGGAATTCTGTGCTATTAATGTACTGAACATGTGTCACCATGCATGGCTCTTTACTATTACATGTGCCTAATTTTAATTAGTCGCATTCACTTTGTTTAGAAATGGGACCCCACAATATATATATTAACTGAATTTAAATTTCATTTTATATTTTAAATCTCCATTAAAATCTTGGCATATCATATTTTATTTTAATTTTAGAATATATAATCCATATACAAATACAATCATAATAAATGCCTAATAATGACTATCATAATTATAGATTTTCATTTAAAATTCATGAATAAATTATTATATAGCGAATGAATAATGCCTAATAAATTAGTTTGGATTATTAAAAAAAGTTTGGATTGGTATAAGTATTGGTTTATTTTTTAAAATATATTGTTTGTCTTTGACGATAAATTCTACTTCTGGTGAGTTGAATTTTACCTTTTAACTCATTGAAAATTCATGTTTAAATTCTAACATAGCTAATGAATTGGAAAAGTGTATTTTCACAAAAAAAATCCTAGGTGATAAGTTGTTATTAGTTCAAATTTAAATTCACTACTGAAATTACTTTTTTATCCACTAATAGCAGTTAGTCAATAATAATTGTAAGTGGGTCCAATAGGCTAAGCCCACTTAGAATAGTAGATTTAGGTTAGATCGCCCAATACAATTAATTTGTTAGAGGGTGGGCTTCCAATGTCAACTTTAATATACTAATATGATTTAATCTTAATGGATGGGAAAAAGTTAGATAATTCGAGAGAGAAGAACAAATTTTTGGAATTAACACTTTCTCGAGCTTGACCAAAGAGCAGTTGTTCATATATTGTTCAAGTCACAGGATAGTGCTATACAATTTCAGTATTCCTTTTTTCCCTTTTTTGTCCCCCACTCTAGAGGGGTTTCTCTCTTTATACATCCAGCTGAATTACATCCCAACCCTCCATTCGTACAGTTACTAATTTTTCTTTGGATACTTGTCCCATTAGGGCTCTGCTGAAGGTGTTAAAAGCTATGAGGGTACTGTTCAGAGTCATTCCACCATTAATGTGGCCAATTGAGTTGGTGCAGTGCATTGAATGCGAAGGTCATGAGTAATTTATCAGGACATTTCCTTTATTCTTTGCTTGCACATATCTACCTTCTTATTTAGTACTTTGTCTTTTGGTGCAAGTAGCCTGCTCGACCCTTCCCAAGAAACGCTCGGTCTTCGGGCTCCTCGGGGGAGGGATTGGCCTCTTCACCTTTCCTCCTTGGATTCCCATCTACGTGTCGAACCAAGACTGACATGCGGGTGGGTCCTTCCCTCTCCTTAGACAAGGTCCACGGGCTCTATTCTGTGCTCGGATCTTACTCCTCCCACAATAATCTATTGCCTAAGATTTGTTGTGAGTTATGTAAATCTTGTAGACATGCATTTCTCAATAAATTAAAATAATTATAATTTCTTAATTACATATTGATAACTAATCTATATTTGGTTGTCTAAACTCATCGTGAAGTAGTCCAATAACAAATTTTTAGGTGTTAAGGTTTTGTTAATTAGATGGAGCTTGAGCAATGCTGCAATGGGCAGTGCTGTCGTGGTCAATTTGGAATGCAAGAAATAAGTTCTACTTTGAGAAACTCCAAACACATCCAAATGTGATTTTGGAAGGGGCGATGGCCATATACGAAACACGAACATGAAACTTACAAGCGGGTCTCTGCAACTCAAGAAGCAATTTGAAATGTGCATCCTCTGTTTTTGTTTCTTGCGTTTTATGAGCTTGCTACTGTCTCTCTGAAACAAGCATAGTTGGCTTGTTTTTTACCTTGTTGTATACGGTTACACTTACAATCAATAAAATTCTATCTGTTCTCAAAAAAAAAAAAAAAAAATTGTTATTTAGGTGTTAAGGTAGAATTCGAGATTGTTACATAAGCAACAGATAACAAATTTTTGTGTTGAGATAAAATTCAAGATTTCAAACATGTAAAAGTGCATTGTAATTCAAACTAATCAAGCTTACCAATTAGCAGAATGGCTAATTGGCTATAGTGCCTTTCAATGTTTCTATATTTTTTATAAGGTGAAAAGAGTAGAATGACTGAAAGAACTTTTTTATTTATTTATTTAAATTGTGGTACTTATGAAAAAGTGGTATTCATTGGGTTGTTAGTTTTGCAACTTTCCATCGACATTAGTTCTGCTCATCCACATCCTATGCTTACTATGCAACAAAACATATAGCACAAATAAAAATCATAACTGAAATTAAAGCGAAAGACACAAAACCCTAAATTTACATCAACTTGTAAACATTTCACCATTAAGTTACTACAAATTGTACTATATAAGGCTTGCAAACTAATATGGTAATATTTATGGTAATTGGTAACATATTAATTTGTAAGCTCCATGTAGTAAAAGTTGTACATTATTTTTCATAAACCCTCAGATGTCACATTCTGTGGGCATCAAAAATAAAAAATAGGGTCCCTAACTCCCTAAAACATTACTGATTAGTTTAGGTTAGAAGAAGTATATATATGACTGAGTATATATAATTAGATTGGAAGTATAACTAATGTAACTTCTAAACAGGAATACAAGAACATGAGAGTTACCTGGTTTAGTCTTACAAACTACGTTTAGGGAGGAAACTCTAAAGGGCTAAATCTTTAATATATATATATATATATATAAGACTAAACCTTAAACTAATAGACTTCTAATATAAATAGGAGACTTGGTTTGCACACAAAGTATAATTAAGTTTGAGCTATGCTATTGAGCTAATGTATCTCAAACATTTATAAAAAATTAAAAAAAAAAAAATTATACCTTCCATGCATATCTTTTATGATAAGTATTTCAATTATTTTTTTTTAATATTATTTTATTCGAACTACGAAGTCGGTAAACTTGGTTATCAGAAGTAGAGCAAAAACCAAAAAGATCTAACTAGTAGACAGACTGAATCCTAAACAACTAGAAGATTAAGAAAAATACTCTGATTGTTTTCCTCTTCTCCTTTACCTACAATAAATACCTGCAGCAAAAGCAGTTTCGTCACTTTTCTCTTTCCTTCCTCTCGCTATATAAGTTATTGCAGCAACTCGCATTCAATATTGAATGCTAACTTTTTTTTTTCTCTGAAGCAGTCTCTATACGTGCGTGTGTTTTTTTTACTGGTTTTTTATTTATTTATTTCTTTGTCTTTTTTTAGAAAGATTAGGACTACTTTTGGTACGTGTTTTTTTAGAATGTTTTCTGAATTGTTATATGTATATGTGTGTGTTTTTTTGTGTACTGGTTTTTTTATTTCTTTGTCTTTTTTTTAGATTGGGACTTGGACGAGTAATGGACACCATAGCAAGCAGAACCAGGCAAAAGCAAGCACTTGGGTTGCCTATATCCACCAGAACCAGAACCCGGAACAGGCAAGTTCTGAAAAGCGAGAGGAAGAAAAGGAAGGAGATTAATGGGGTTGACTGGGCTGGTAGGAATAGGAAAAAATATAAAGTGCTGAGATTGGGGGCGGAGAGTAGTGATACAAATTTTATTTGTATTGATGGTAATGAAAAAGATGATTTGAGTGATGAGAAAGATTTGAAGGAAAGCTGTGTTCTGAATTCTGATAGAGCTGACAAACTTCTTTGTGATGATTCGGATGCGGTGGCTGATTTGGGAGAAGAAGCTAAGGATGTTCATGATGGTGGGCGAGAAGATGTGGAAAATGTGGATATGAATAGAGGAAGTGGTAGACCAAAAGGAGCTGTATTTGGAGTGAAAAGGAGGATAGACGGATTGGACATGTGGATTAACTTAGATTTTGTTGATGACAATGCAAATCTTAGATGTGCATCACAAAGAACCCGCTCACATTTTCATTCAAAATGGGATAAGAAGGAAACGAAGTTGGGAACTTTAAGTTGTCCAATTATTGTTGATGAGGAGGAAGCATCTAAGGAAAATAATAGTGATGAAGGTGATGATATTAGTGATGATGTTGGTGATTTCAAAGTGGTTTCAACTGGAAAGAAATTACAGACAAACAAAAGCAAAGGAAAGCGAGCGGAAAAGATTGATGATAAGGGAGAGAATCCTATTCAAGAGTCAGCTCCTTCTAGAGATGCTGACAGCAATCCACCGGCTGCTGAGATGACTCTGCCTTTGAAGTTCACCTTTGGCGTCGAAGAAGAGCCAGAGCCACCGGAGAAAACGGAAGAGGAGAAAGAACTGGATAGACTTTGGGATGAGCTTGATTATTGTCTTAGATTGACTGAAATTGATTCAGATGATCCTGATAAGGTATGTTGGTTTAAAGCTTTTCATGCTTCAAAGCTGTGTGTGAGCCACGTCCAGTGACTTCTGTTTTCTGTCTATTTTGCCTTAAAATTTATCTTATGATCAATTTTTGAAAATTTACATATTTTAGAAACTGGAATTGTCAAGTATTATTTGTAAAAGAATCTTCAGTTTTGCTGAAATTGTAAATTTGAGTATCCCATTTTGATTGTGCTCTTGCTTAACTTTGTTGCTTTGAGGAGCCCAAAAGTCAAAGACTATAAGTTTGTAGTGTTTTGTTGAAATATATAGGAATAAAACTTGCCTATCAAGTTCTAAATTCTAATAACCAAATGTCTTATAAATTTAATGGACAATAATTAAACCACACTTAATAAATAGCCGAGTTTCAATTATTAGGTTTTTTTATATCAAAATTGGAATAATTGTTTTACATAATTCAATGAGTTTGAAGAAATATGTTTATAGCATTTATTATGCATGTAACAGTTTCTAATTGAAAGAAGGGGGATGCAATTAAATTCATGTATTGATTAATTGCAAATTGATCCATTAATTTTTTATTATCTTTAGAGCAAATTTTAGCCTATATTTTTGCTTAATGTCTGTTTAAATATCATTTTGCTTGTATTTTCGATCCTTGAACTTGGACGGTGGTACATAATTAATTCAAATCTTGCAGTTTTGACCATATTGGTTTCAAGTACTCACAGAGGAGAGCAGTAACTTGCTGTCTTATATGTGCATGACATGTATATAAATATGTGTAATAAGCATTAACTATAAAACCTAAAATTGCAAGTTTCTTTAAATTTAGAGTTGTTATTGTAAGGGAAAATTATTAAATTCTCCGGGAGTACCATAAATGCATACTCCCCTCTTTCATATAAATTGTGGGTCCTACCATAAATTTAATTAATGGGACTCACAGTTATGTGAGAGGAGGGAGTATGCATTTATAATACTCTAGAAGTATCCAATAATTACCCGTTTGTAAGGTCTTTTGGTGAACAAAATGGATTGGATGCATTCAATGTATTTTTATTTCTTTAAGGTATTGTTAACACATCTGCCTCACATAGTTAGCAACTTATTACTTATGTGTGTGCACTTGTTTTTGGTGAAACTTTATTGTTTAATGTTGATCAATAGGTTGAAGACAATGAGAAAGTTGACAGAGCTACCCTTTGTCCATTCAGAGGGGATCATGACTTAATTCTTGATGAACAAATCGGACGTATATGTAGATATTGCAATTATGTGGCACAAGAGATTAAGGATATCACATTACCTTCTGTAAGTCATGCAACTTTGTCTTATTCCCATTTAAATTAATCGACATTTTTTTATGTTACTTTCTTTCTATCTCTCTCTTCCACTTAGCTGAACGGTTGGTGATTTATGTCAAACCAAATTTTGGTTAAGGCTTAGTTGAGTTTAGTTGCTTATTTAATTTTACTGTTTTAAGATCATAGTCTACTTTTTTACACATCTCTCAGTTCTGGAAATCCATACCAATTAATTTGATAATGGAGGAGTTTTGTATAAACTATCATCTGTTTTTTCTTTTCTTTAAACTTGGTTTTGCATATTGCAGAGTAATTTTTGTCTTAGAAAATTGGGCTGGAGAGACTCACGTGAAATGAACCGCTCCCACTCTGATGAGTTAAAGTCTCAAGATTCGGGATCTGCTTTCAATTCTGGTTGTGATCCTGAGGTTCCTGCTGAAGGCACTGTGTGGGACATCATTCCTAATTTAAAAACCTATATGTATCCACATCAATGTGAAGGTTTTGAGTTTATTTGGAAGAATATAGCGGGAGGAATCCATCTTGAAAAGTTTAAAAACCAAACAACATTTGCTGGTGCAAGCGGATGCATTATATCACATGCTCCTGGGACAGGAAAAACTTGTTTAACCATTTCTTTTCTTCGAACATATTTGAAACTATACCCTACATGCAGACCACTCATTATTGCTCCTTGTAACATGTTCCAAACCTGGGAAAATGAGTTTAAGAAATGGGAGTTTGATATACCATTTCACAATCTGAGTCACCCTAAGTTGTCTGGCAAAGATGATATTCGTAAGTCAATGATGAATTCTTGGAAACATGAAAAAAGCATCTTGTGGATGAGTTACACACTATATGAAGAACTTACCGCACGTGACTACAATTTCAGGAAAATACTTCTTGATGATCCTGGTCTTGTAGTCCTTGATGAAGGTCACATCCCTCGCAATGAGAACAGTCTTATCTTTCAGGTTTTGTCAAATATCAAAACAGAGAAGCGCATCATCCTTTCTGGAACTCCTTTCCAAAATAATTTTGAGGAGCTATATAATTCACTCTGCCTGGCAAGGCCAAAGTTTTCACGCGAAAAAGGTAAATGGGATGCTCTTACAAGTTCTTTCACCAACATCACTAATGAAAATGTGAAAAAAGAGAAGCTGAAGAGGGTAAGAGATATGATTGACCCATTTGTGCATGTGCACAAAGGTTCCATACTACAAGAAAAACTTCCTGGATTGAGGGACTCTTTGGTTATATTACACCCAACCCAGCTGCAGAAGAGTCTCTTGCAAGATCTCAAGAATGACTATGGTACTACAAAGAACCATTTAAAATATGATCATTATAAATCTTTAATCTCTGTCCATCCTTCACTATTGCTCAAGTGTGGTAAAGAAGAGTTTCCTTCTAACAAGCAAAAGAAGTTAGAAAGACTTAGATTGAATGCTGAGGTTGGAGTCAAAACAAAATTTTTAATTGAATTCATCCGGCTTTCTATGGCTTTGAAAGAAAAAGTTTTGGTTTTTAGTCAACATCTTGAGCCATTATCATTAATAATGGACCAACTTCAATCTCACTTTGGTTGGACTGAAGGGAATGAGGTATTGTATATGGATGGAAAGATGGAAATTATGCAGCGGCAATCTTCAATTAACGTTTTCAATGATCCAATCAGTGAAGCAAAGGTATTATTTGCATCAACAAGGGCTTGTTCTGAAGGTATAAGTCTGGTTGGGGCTTCAAGGGTTGTTTTACTGGATGTGGTATGGAATCCAGCAGTGGAAAGGCAAGCAGTATGTCGTGCATATAGGCTTGGGCAGAGAAAAGTTGTGTACATCTATCATCTTATTGCTTCCGGGGCAGAGGAAGAGGAAAAGTATAATCTACAATTTGAGAAAGACATGTTGTCTGAGTTACTATTCTCTTCTTCGAGTCAGAGTGATGATCAGCAGAAAATCTCACCTAAAGTCTTAGAAGATAAGATTCTGGATGGATTGGTAGAATGTAAGAAACTTAAATATATGTTTAAAGAGATAAGACACCAAAAGAAGTCTGGATCGACTAACTGTTAGCTTGTTGGAGAAGCAACTAGCTAGTAATATGAAATCAACTTGTTTTTTGGTTGAAAAAGTCTAGTTGCATTAGATACTTAAATGGTGTGCAGTGTGCATAGTACTTAATTTGACTTTTGAGTTCTTTTTCTTGAGTTTTTTTATTATTTGGATTTCAGAATTTATGGTTTGGATGTTTCAGTTTGCAATTAGTAATGGTGAGTTTTGTTTATTTATTTTTATTGATTGGATTTCAGAATTTCTGGTTTATTCGATGGTTTGAAGCATGTCAACACTTGTGCAAAGACTTGCTTTCTCATCTAGTCATGTTATTTGTTTGAGCTATCAGGCAGGATGTTGGGTAGAAACATAAGATATTCTGTTCAAAACAGGGTCCTATGTAGTTTGTGGAAAGTTCCATTTACTGTGCATGTGAACTGCTTTGTTGTCTGTAATTTTGCAGCTCTGATGCTTGTGTTGTATAGTTGCACCTCTGGTTTGTGAGTTTTAGGATTTGACCACATTGAATCTGCTTGAATTATGATAGTTTACAAGTTCACGCTTTGCTCAAGATTCCACATATGTACACAATCAGATTATTTTAGGCATGATTGATTGTAAGAACCATATGTAGGATATTGTCTTAGTATATATATCAATTACAGTAATTCATTTCTGACCGTTTATCAGAAAAAAAAAAAAATACAGTAATTCAATAAAAAGAAACAAGGGCAAGCAATTTCATGATCATAGAATTTTCAGTGGACATTTTCTTCAGCACCTAGAAAGAGAGAGAGGAGCACAATCTCTAATTAGTTAACCACCACTTCTATAATTTGGCAGTCTGGACCAACAAATAACCCAAACTGGAAAAGAGAATGAAAGAAAAATCACCCTACCCTTCATTTCTCCTTTCAAATGTATCTAGCAGTCCCAATATACAAAAGGTTTGTATGACATCCTGACTTGGGATAGACCATAAGTAACTTAAGAAAGAGTTCTCTCAATTAAGCATGCAGTGAAGTTGTAAAAGAAGGATATTGTGCTAGCAGCACATAGTATAGGGTTAAAATGACAATGGCAAGGCCAGTAGGCCACAGTGATTGCATGACTGCATAATGGTCGAATACTACTCATCCTGTCCTCTTATTAGCATAACCAATGGGAAATTCAATATAGCATCGAAAAACAACAAGTGTAAGTACTATAATTATGCTTGATTATTGGAGTACACAGTGGAGAACTCAAGTTAATTACTCCATTTTTTGGAAGAGACCCTCAAGTTGTCGAGGAAATGAAAGTTTAGGCTAAGTTTAATTTTAATATTGGGAAAAAAATGATTTATCAATTAAGGAGGTAACAAAAAATATGACTTTGGATTTAATAGAATGACGAAAAAGAATACACATGCTAATCCTAATTGGTCTATTGAGAATTCATAACTGACTCTAAAATTTTAGGACTAAGTCTGAATTGTTGTGATTATGGGGAGAGTAGGAACTGTACTTTCAACTTTTTAAGGAATTTAACGGAGAGTAGAATGTTTTAATTTTCTGAAGTTGATTTTAAGATTTAATTTCAAGCATGATTTTAAAATTATATCATACAAAATTAGATTTAGTTTGATAATAAGATAGCCGGACCTGTGAAAAGAAAAGTTTGACACAATTTCAAAACAGTAAAAAAAATGATTTGTTGGATTTGTTAAATATATAAGTGTAACAAATAATATGCTTTCTTTCAAGTATCTATTTTGGCTAAATCTTGTCTTGCAAGTGTCATTTATACTCTCTCGTTCCCTTATTACATGATCATGTGTTAGTTTGTTATACATGTAGAGCTTGTATAGGGTTAATGGTTTGGTGGTGTTGGATCAAAAATAAAAATATCTTGTAACAATTACAATTGGAAAATAAAAAATTATAAGAAGGGAATTTACCTATTAAAAAAAAGAATGTAATGCAATTGGATGAATTTAAGAAGGTGAATAATGGTAGTGTTGAGTGGCTTGTATCATACAAAGTACAATATTGTGTTCTTTGCTTTGAATGGTGCTAGAAAAACTTTCATTTGTGAAGATTGGAAGTAACTAATAAATTTGAATGCGATCAAAGTAGCAAATGAGAGAATGAACAGTAGTGGATATAATTAAATCAAGTTCTAATCAGGAAATATGCTCTGAATTTTGGTATGAGCAATCTTTTAAGATTCTTGGAAGTTCTAAAAGAATTCATAAGCATTTCCAAATAATCTCAATTCTCACATTTGTGGAAATATTCCTTTGAAAATAAATGGGTATTCACATTTCCAAGGAATGAGAAAATACTAGGAGCAAATTTTATAAATCAAAATGGCAAAAATGTCCCCGCCTAACTTGCCATGTCTTGCTCCATTCCACACGGACTTTACTAAGGGTCTGTTTGGATAGAATTTATTTTGCTGAAACTGAAAACTGAAAATTGAAAATATTGTAGCAAAATAATTTTTAAATGTGTAAATAGTACCGTAGGACCCATTTTTAATGAAAAAGTTAATAAAAAGTGGAGTTTGTGGACCCGTGAACAATGCATAAGTGCACTGTTCACAAAAGACCGGGTCAACAGTTGCGACTAAAAAAAAATTAAAAAAAAAAAAAAAAAGAGAAAACGCAAACGCAGCACGTTTAAGTGCTATCCAAACCAACACTAGCTCTGAAAAAGTGATGGGATAAGGACAGGTTTTACTCACCCCCCTTCGCCCCAAATTTGAGTGTGTATATATCAGTACTATTTATAAGAAGATTCCTCTCTTTGGACTGGATTTGTGGTTCAAAAATACCCCTAAACCTTATATTTAATAGGAAAAAAAACTTGAGAACAACCTGGTAAAAATATAACTCCAACTTTACTTAAAATGCCTACAAAATAGGACACTCTCATACTAATCCATGTTTTCAAAATAAACTTAACCAAATTCATTTTCTTTTTAAAAAGGAAAATTATGACATTAGACAAAAAAAAAAAGTTCATCGCACGCGTAAAGAGCGTGTGATGAGACTAGTGTGTGTATATATATTGATATATATTTAAATTTACATATAATTATGGGTTCCAGTTAGCCCAACTAGTAAAATCTCTGATAGTTGAATAAGAGATTTGAGATTCAATCCCCGCCTACACCAAAAAACCGATTTGATGTCTTGGTCTGATAATAAAGAGCTATTATCAGGAGCAGACGCCATAGGTTGAAACTCCCTAAATAAAATTATACATATAATTTATTTATTTTTTCTATACCTGTATGAATTATAATTTATTTATTTTATAATAATTTAGACACTAAGACATATTAGTTTCCTGTAACAAATACTATGTCTTAATTATAATTTTTTTTTTCATAAAAAAAATTATAATTTTTTTTACACATATTCTACAAAGGAAAAGACTTAGGTATAATACTTAAGTGTTGTTCTTTAGAGCATCAACGGTGGGACTTGCAAATGCCATATGCCACTAGTATTTAGCATCTAAGCCTTAAAAGCCCCAACAACCGGACTTACAAAATCATCCCGTTGCAAAAAAATTTACAATCTTGCTACAGTACCATCTTATGTGTAAGATGGTACTGCATCAGTATTGTATAATAAAAATTAGTTTTTTATTTGTCTGATGCTTCTTCTCTCTCCTCTCTCTCATTTCATTTCACTTTCTCTCTCAAATTTCTCTCTACTTTATTTTGCTCTTTCCTCTTCAAACTCAAAACCCATACAATTTCAGCACTTCCTTCCTCTCTATCTCATTTCAGTTTGCTATGGATTCCGATGGGTTTGTTATGGATTCCTTCCTCACTCTTTCTCTCATCTCAAATCTCTCTTTCTCGTTCAAGGCTTGCATTGGAGCTGGGTTTGGTTCGTGGTCACGACATGGAGATCGGTGGATCGGTGTATCATAGGTCAGGTGGTGGTGTGGGTTTGGATCGGTGCAGATTGGTGGGTTGCTAATGTCGTCGATGATGGGTTGCTCAAGATCACTGATGATGGGCTGGATGTGGTGTGCTGTTGGCAGCATTGGTGGCGGCGTTGATCTAGTGGCACCGTGGGTCAAATGGTTTCGCCAATCTGGGTTTTGTGGTTTCGCCGATCTGTGTTTTGTGTGGGTTTTGTGTGTGTTTTGCAGTGAGGCATGGATTGATTTTTATCTTTTGAGTTCAGATGGGTTGGATGTGGCAGTGATCTTGTGGTTTTTTTTTTTTTTTCCTCGAATTTGGGTTTTTGGTTCCAATGGGATTTTGGTGGGCAGTGGACATGGTGGCATGGTAGGCATGGTGGTGGTGGTGTGGTGATGATTGAGTTGTTTGGTTATTGAGAAAGGGATAGAGACTCAGAGAGGCAGGCACAAGGATGAAGAGAGAGGAGTGATAGATAACCTTTAAATATTATTTTATTGTATAATTTATATTATTTTAGTGTTTAATATTGTAAAATAAAAGTTGGGATATTGGAAGTATTAGAAAATAGTATGATATAATTGATAAAGTAGTTTTTTGGAATGGTAAAATAAGATGGGATGACATTTCTGATTGGAGATGCTTTTAGGTTCCTTTCTTAAAATTCTATCATGTGGATTTTTCACATGGGATGGAAGTGTATTTTTTAATTAAATAGTCACATGACTAATTCTTAAAAGGGAAACCTAATGAATAGTACCTAAGGTATTGTACTTAAATTTTATTCTTCTACAAATTCTATAATTGTATTGTTTATATTGTAATCTATCTTAATTTTTCATACTACGTGTGAGTTTGGATTTCATTCCAAACTCATCACGTCTAGCGTTTGCGTTCAGTAGCTGGGTCCCGTGCATTGTTCATGGGATCCAGCTGTATGGAAAAATACAAATTATTCATCATTTAAAAACTGTTCATGGGACCCATAGGTACTATTTATCATTTAAAAATTATTTTGCTACAATGTTTTCAGCAATAAATAGTATCCAAATAGACCCTACATGATAGGGGTGGACGTGGGGCCAATGCTCCCTGACTTTTCTAATTCCTCCCATCACCCTCCATTTTACTAATAAAAATTTGTGTAAATTTTATTTAATGATTCAATTCATTTCATATTTGTCAAAAGTCTTATAACTCAGTTGACATCTTCCATCATTTAAATGGATGATTTTCACATGACTTTTTAATGATATAAAATACTTGTCACGAATTACATAATTAACTTGATGAAATTTTCTTATATTTAAGAAAATAATACATACGGTCAATCATGTATGTTTTTTTTTGAATGGTATGACCAATCATGGTAAATACACACTTTATGTCAAACATATATAGGGTGAGTGTACGTGTTATTTTTTATTTTTTTTTTATGAACAATGTATAAGTGTTATTTTGTGGATTCTAAAAAAAAAAAAAAGTGTTATTTTGTGGATTTAAAAATTATTTATATATTTATCTGGGCCCGCTTGAGCAAGCTTTGGTTCCGTCACTGCAGTGCTGTGTGCACAAGTTTGAAAATTGACTTGCTAAAGTTAAAAGTATTCTCAATAACCAAAAAAATGTAATATATTTTTCATAAAATGTATTATGAAATGTGGGACATTTTTGCTTTTTGCTTATAGAGTACCAATTCACCATTAATATTTTTTTTTTTTTTTTGGTGTCAAATTAACAATTGTTGAAAGTTATTTGACAAAAAATCCTTAAAATATGAAATTTGTCTTTCAATGACAACATGAATTGTGATTCCCTTTTCAACGAAAGTACCCTCAATTTATTCGTTAGAGACAACAAATACACCCATCAGTCGTGTGCATGCCATATGAGTGTGACCCTAAAAATTAAAATATTCCATTTTACTTTTACAGAGTAAAATTATAAAATTAGCCATACTGATGTCCCAAACAAATCAGCCTCCTCCTCCAGTTTCATGGCAATTTAACCCAAATGTGCAGACATTTTTGTTAAATAATACATTTAAAAAAAAATTACTTTCTGAATTTGCAATGTTGTAAAAATTATTTAAGAAAATAGCCCGATCGATAACGTTATTCTAACAATGTTGTTTAAATTTTTTAGAAATACGTGTAGGTGAAAAAGTATTGTAGAAATACATGTTGTATTGTTTAAACAACGAAAACTGTTGTTTAAATACCCTTACCAAATACCTTAGCATTTCTTGTAAACTCGTGACTGACTAGATAAGTGAGCCCAAGTGTAGCCGTCTTTCCTAAAAGACGAGTTCCACTCAAAGCATAAACTGATATTTCTTAAAGATGAGTTTTATGTAATCGTTTGCCAACATGGACATGGTGTCTAGCATGGCAAAATTTGCTTAATAGTACTTTTTTAGAAAATAATTGGGTGAATAGCATATGTTTGAAATTATTTAGTTAATTAGACTGTTTTTGGAAGTCGAGTTTAGCAAACTCGAGTTTGGGCTGGAAGTCCAGTTTGACAAACTCAACTTCCAAGCAATATTGATGCATCCTGCTTGGTCTTACTTGGAAGTTGAGTTTGTCAAACTCGACTTTCAAAAACAGTCTAACTAACTAAATAACTTATTTTGTGTACCGCTTTCCTAAAATTTTTCTAAAAACATACTATTTGGCAAATTTTGCCTGTCTAGCATAGAGGTGGAACTTCTGTGTTGAGCTCATCTCTATAATAAATGATATACGAATACAATTATCTTGTTAAATAACTTTCAAAAATTACTATTTTTTTTCTCCAAAAAAAAAACATTTCTATTTTTTACAAATATTTTATTTTAGAAACAAATATTATTTGGCAACATTTACAATGGCAATAAGAAGTTATTTAATTATTTTTTTTTGAGAAGGACAATAAGAAGTTATTGAGGCACAAGTATGAACTATGAACTAGGTACTAGGTTAAATTTTAAATAAGATTAACTATACTTTATCCACTCGTGATTTGGATATACTCATGGTTTAAAAATTGTTACTTTTCCTACCCAAGACCTGTTATGCATTCGTTACCCATCTTATCACTTTCATCACTACAAACATAGAATAAAATAAAACATAGTATTATAAATAAATAAAGGCTAAAATATTATTTTGGTCCCTAAACTTTATCAAAAATTTGTTTTTCGTCTCTAAACTTTAAAGAGTCTGAATTTGGTAAGGATGGGGTGTAAAACCCATATTTTACACCATCCAATAAGAAATTGAAATTGCCATATAAGTATTTTACATAAAATTCAATACATCCTACTACACCTAATAACATCTCAATAAACTCCTAATTTGGTTAGATTTATATATGAGTATTAAAATTGACTTATTCTTAAATATGTGATAAAATGATGTGACATTGGAGGGGTAAAACATGAGTTTTACACCGCATCCTTACATAATTTAATCTCAACTTTAAAAGGTTCATTTTCCGTCTTTAAACTATTGAAAAATTTTCACTTTTTGTCTTTAAACTTTAAAAACGATATTCTTCACCCTTAAACTATTAAAAGAAGTTCCTTTTTTGTCTATATTTTTGTCTATAAAACTATTGAAAAAATCATTTTACTAAGTTTAGAGATGAAAAAAAAAAAATTAAGTTTAGAGACGAAAACAAACTTTTTGTAAAATTTAAGAAAAAAAATATTTTACCTATAAATAAATCAAGATTTGAAATCCAAGGCTCTCTTTCTTCTATAATTCTCTCTCAAAACTCTATCTTTGAATCTCTATCTCAAATCGGATATCACCCTTTATGATTTGTTTTTTGGTGGGTGCCATCGTGACCATGAGCAAGGTTATACAACTTGTTAAGGGAATAGCACCTTGCCGAGATTCAAATTAAGTATTTAATATAACACATATGGACACTATTCAACCCAAATTCTTAAACCTATGACTTTGGGCTTAAATATATTATAATAACCATTTACTCTTATCATTGATTTTTTATGTGAGACTCACTCACACTTGTATACCCAACGTTTAGTGAGGTTACCACTGCATGCCATGGGTATGTGATTTATAATTTTTTTTTTAAAAAAAATTGCATTAGTTGGAATCTTTCTTGCTTGCTTGTGGATTGTGGAATCTTGTTGCATTGGTCTTATTATGATATTTCACCATAATTATCTTTGTAATTTTCTTTGTAATTTTTTTGGGTAAGATTTGTTGTATATTGTAGGTAGATAAATTTTTATTTTTAATTTAGTATAGATTTGTTGATTTCTGTCTTTTACTTATTTATTATGTTTTTAATAATGAAAGTGATTAGCTCAAAAAAAAAAAAAAATAATGAAAGTGATGAGGTGGGTAACGACAACAAAAAATGAGATAATTTTGGGTGAGTAAAGTTAAAAAAATTAGAGAGAAAATTAAAATAACCCAAATCACATGTGGGTGGTAAAGTGTATTTTACTATTTACATTAAAAAATAAAAAAAAGAGAGAGAGAGAGTATCCATTAAGTAATAGATATAACTGAATTGATAAAATCAGGGCATCAGAAAAAGTTTGCTTGTTTTGATTTGTTTTTTGTTTTTGAGAAAAGGGCATCAGAAAAAGTAAATTCCATAACTGAAATGTAAGGTTATTTTGATGTTCCAACGTTAAGAAAATGAGTCATAAGCCCGAAGTGAAGTCAGAAGTCAGAAGTATCTGTGCATCGACTTCAGGAATAGGACTATATGACCCTTCCTATCAACATGTTATGCCGTTTTGCACTAATGCCACCATCCTCCCTTTTCTTATCTTATGAGTTAAAATTAGTTCCTCTTTCTTTTGGTGATCTATGATTTAGTGCTAACTCATTATCTCATTATATAGATTAAATATGAGATATGTCTTTGTTTGATATAGTTAATTCATTGGTTTATTTTACTTTAAAAAAATGAGTTAGGCAAAAAATAATGTGTGATTTAAAATAGTTGTATATCCTCTTTTGAGATGAAGAAAAAAAAAAAAAAAAACCTTAACCTTGTAGGGCACTAGGGCTTAAAGAACTAGGGAAATTTCATAGCATAATTTTGTTGGTCACAAAATTAAAAAAATTAAAAAATTCTATCTTGCCAGCAATATGACAAGTGGCAAATTTGGGATGAGACATTTGTAAAGTAACAAACATGAGGAAAACGTACAAAGCGTAGACCAAAGTCAATTAGAGCATTGTAATGAAATAGATTTTTTTCTCTTAAGTGTTTTTTTTTAATACATTTTAAGTGAGATAAAATGATTAAAACCTAACGTTTTTATTAAAAATACTAAAAAATATCAGTTGAGTAAGAGTCATTAATGATTTTACTCAAATGTGTTAGTTATACATAAATCATCATAAAGTGGACGTTATTACCCTAATTAGTTAGGCAAATTTGTTGTATTTATTATCTGCATTGGAACTTTAACTTGGCTTTACTAGTTCATTAAAGTCTCATAAATACTATAATTTTTGGGTGCATCATAAAAAAATGGGTCATGCTAACTAAGGGCACTCATTAATAATCCATTTTAGGAAAATTTTGATACTCCACTTTTATAGAAAATGAAAAAAACCGTCAAAATATTAATTACTTTTTTTTTCATTTTCCATAAAATTTTGCTTTAAATGAATTATTAACCAGTGCCCTAAGGGTACTCGTTAACATTTCCCTAAAAAAATTAGGGGTCAATTAATGGATGCCCTTAGAGCATTTATTAATAGATCATTTTAAGAAAATTTTGATATCACTTACATGATAAATAAAAAAAAATATTTCTTTTAATAAAATATTTTTAAAAAATATTTTTTAAACCAATGGTTTTAATACATTAGTTAACTTTTCCCTAAAAGTTATCCAACCTACACAAGCATCACCATAAAAAAACAAATCATATAAAAAGCCCATAGCATCTATCAGGAGATAGATATCAATTACACAATAGGCACAATTTGTAAAGTCAGCAATTTGGAAGAAAAAAACTTCGATTACATTTAAGAGTTTATTTCGCTTACTTATTTAAACAAAACCGCCCCAACAGATCAAAAATAAGCTTGAGAGAGAGAGAGAGAGAGAGAGAACCCCTTTGGTTTTTCAATATTGTTGATGCTAATAAGAGAAGTGGTTACCAAGCTCGAAGACAAAGAGCCAATTAGAGCAATGTAATGAAACATATATTTTCTCTAAGTGTTTTATTAATACATTTTAAGTAGGAAAAGAGGGTACAAACCTAAACGTTACCATTAAAAATACCAAAAAAAAATCATTTGACCTAGAAGTCATTAATGATTTATTCAAATGTTTTAGGCATACATAATTGAGTAATGTTAGAGATACAAATTTTTTTACAAATTTTTTTACAAACTGTTGATGTGGTGAAGGGTTATTGGTAAATGAAAAAGTTATGCTAATGGCGGGTCTAGATAAAAACCAATAATAAGCTGACCACATCAATAATTTGTAAAAATGTTGTAAAATAATTTGTAACTGTAATATTACTCTACATAATTATCATAAAGTGGACATTATCAACCTAATTAGTTATGCAAATTTCTTGTATTTATTATCTATAATGGAACTTAAACTTGGGTTTATTAGCTCATTAAAAGTCTCATAAGTACAACAATAACAATTCTTGGATGCATCATTAAAAAAATTAAAATTTAATTAACGGTGTCCTTATTTGTTTATAAGAATCAACAAACACACCCTAAAAGGGAAAACAGAATAATAATATATAAAGGCCATAGCATCTATTGAGAGATAGACATTTCTTACATAGTAGGCACAGCCTTGTGAAGTCAGCAATTCGGGCAAAGAAAAAAAACACACACACACACTTCTTCGGTTTCATTTCAAGAGTTTATTTCGCTCACTTGTTCGGACAAAACCCATTAAAAAAATAAGCTTTAGATAGAGAGAGAGAGAGAGAGAGAGAGAGAAAAAGAGAGAGAAAAACCCGAAAACCCTTTGGATTTTCAATATTGTTGTTGAGAGAGAGGCTGATGAGAGAAGAGCTCGAAGACGAAGAAGAGCTTTGAGAAAAAAAAACACGACGCCGTTTTGAAAGAAGGAAGGAATGGCTCAGAAGCTTCAGCTTCAGCTGAAGGAGGTCGGATCCAAGCTCGAGACTCCTCCTTCTACCAAAGACTCTCTCGTCAAGCTCTTGAAGGTCCTTTTACCTACATTCCTCTTTTGCCTTTTTTTTTTTCTTTCAAACTGCTTCTGTTTTTTCAGTTTTCGGTTTGCGCTCTCTGTTTGGTTCCCGAGAAAAAGCTTGTGGAATTAGCCAGCTTGAGTGAGGGGATTAGTTTTGGTTAGGGCTAATTTGGCGACAATTTGAGGTTTTGAATTTGTTTTTGTGTGTTTAGGTTAGACGGAGTGTTTTGTGAGGTTTAGAGCTGCTAGTGTCGGGGAATTTGTAGCTTTGGTGACTGTTTGGTGGCCGAGAAAGCTTAAGGAAAGAAAGTTTCAAATTTGACTCTTTTGTGGAATTAGCTAGCTCGAGTGAGGGAGTTAGTTTTAGTTAGGACTAATTTGGCGACAATTTGAGGTTTTGAATTTGTTTTTGTGTGTTTAGGTTAAACGGAGTGGTTTGTGAGGTTTAGAGTTGGTAGTGTCGGGGAATTTGTTGCTTTGGTGACTGTTTGGTTGCCGAGAAAGCTTTAGGAAAGAAAGTTTTAAATTTGACTCTTTTGTGGAATTAGCTAGCTCGAGTGAGGGAGTTAGTTTTGGTTAGGGCTAATTCGGCGAAAATTTGAGATTTTGGATTTGTTTTTGTATGTCTAGGTAAAAAAGAGTGGTTAGTGAGTTTTAGAGGTGGTAGGGTCGGGGAATTTGTTGCTTTGGTGGCTGTTTGGTTGCAGAGAAAGCTTACGGAAAGAAAGTTTCAAATTTGACTCTCTTGTGGAATTAGCTAGCTCAAGTGAGGTAATTAGTTATGGTTAGGGCTAATTTGGCAAAAATTTGAGATTTTGAATTTGTTTTTGTATGTTTAGGTTAAAAAGAGTGGTTTGTGAGTTTTAGAGGTGGTAGGGTCGGGGAATTTTGCTTTGGTGACTGTTTGGTTGCCAAGAAAGCTTAAGGAAAGAAAGTTTCAAATTTGACTCTCTTGTGGAATTAGCTAGCTCAAGTGAGGGAATTAGTTATGGTTAGGGCTCATTTGGCGAAAATTTGAGATTTTGAATTTGTTTTTGTATGTTTGGGTTAAAAAGAGTGGTTTGTGAGTTTTAGAGGTGGTAGGGTTGGGAAATTCATTGCTTTGGTTACTGTTTGGTTGCTGAGAAAGCTTAAGGAAAGAAAGTTTCAAATTTGACTCATGTGAAACTAAAAACTGAATTATCCTGCTTAAGTGAGGGAATTAGTTATGGTTTGGGCTAATTTGGCCACAATTTGAGGTTTTGAATTTGTTTTTGTATGTTTAGGTTAAATGAAGTGGTTTGTGAGTTTTAGAGCTGGTAGTGTCGAGGAATTCGTTGCTTTGGTGACTGTTTAGTTGCCGAGAAAGCTCAAGGAAAGAAAGTTACAAATTTTACTCTCATGTGAAAAAAAAGCTGAATTAGCTAGCTCAGGTGAGGGAACTAATTATGGTTAGGCTAATTTGGTGATGAATTTGAGGCTTTGAATTTTTTTTATATGTTAGGTTAAATGGAGTGGTTTGTGAGTTTTAGAGCTGGTAGTGTCTAGAAATTTGTTGCTTTGGTGACTGGTTGGTCGCCGAGAAAGCTTAAGGAAAGAAATTTTCAAATTTGATTCTCATGTGAAACAGAAAACTGAATTAGCCAGCTCAAGTGAGGGAATAAGTTATGGTTAGGGTTAGTTTTGGTGACAATTTGAGATTTTGAATTTGTTTTTATATGTTTAGGTTAAGCGGAGTGGTTTGTGAGTTTTAGAGTTGATAGTGTTGGGAAATGTTTTTGTTTTGTGAAAGTTTGGCTTTGTTTGGTTGCTGAGAAAGCTTAAGGAAAGATGAAGACAAAAGAAAGTTACAAATTTGACTCTCGTGTGGACTTTTTATTTTTTCTCTTTAAGGAAAAAAAAAAACCCGAATTAGCTTAAGCTGAAGTGTGGGAATTAGTTATGGTTAGGGCTAATTTGGCAACGAATTTGAGATTTTGAATTTGTTTATAGATGTTTAGCTTAAACAGAGTGGTATGGGAATTTTAGAATTGGAAATGTCGAGAAATTCATTGCTTTGGTCAAATTTTGAGGATAATTTGGTTAAATTAGGGCTTCATTCACACTTAGTTTTCAATCTTGTAGATGAATTGTTTCCTTTTTTTGAATTCTGTGGTGTAAAATTTTGCGTTTTTAGTTTAATTGGGTAGAGTGTCAAGAAAAAAAACAAAAGAAAAATAGAGAACTGTGAGTGTTATGTGATACGTTGTTTTGGTTTCCAAGGGCTGAGGTGCTCAACTCAAAGTAGCCCAGAAGGGTAATAGTTGTACTGGGGTAGGCTGAATGGAAGTTTTTTGTTTTCTTCGGGGTAAGGCATAAAAAAACTCCGGCTTTTGTTCGGGGTTAGAAGGTTGTAATTTTTTTATTGGATTTTCGGTATTTCTGGTTGAAGTAGGAGCAGGGCCAGTGGGTTACTGTTTCTCTAATATCAATTAATTTGGGAATAGATTAGTGACATTTTGTGATAGTTCTGCTTTGATTTTTACTTTATTGGATTGCTTGAGTTGGCTGGGGTTTATGTGGACAGATAATGGAAGTCAGTTTGTGTTCTGAACTGTACTGAGCTGCAAGTTAAATGGTTAAGAGGTATTTGATACTAGAACTTGTTTGAGTATGCTAGTTTGAGCTGTTTTCACAGTTCTTGCTTGGCACAATCTACTCTTGTTATGTGGGGCTGTATTGTAGTCATGCTGTACAATGCACTTGTTTGTGAACTGATATTACTTAGAGCTGTCAGCTTTGATTTAGAAGTATTGGAGTGCACCTAGAAGGATCTTCAAATGAAAATCTGTTGAATGAGCTATTTCAGTTTTACACAAAAAATTGGGTTTTCTATAGAAGACTTGGTGTGTTGGTACCTGAGACTGTAGTTTTGTTGGTCTTTTTTTGGTTTAAATTTGGGTGTTCCATTGGGTCTTGGATGTCCTACTGATCTCATTGGTTCTTAGTCTCGATTGCAATATCAATTTTTCAGTTTGTTTGTTTTGTGCGTGCGTGTGTGTTTTCTAGATTTTTTTGTTGGATTTAAAAGCTAAATAATCTGTGATCTTAACCATATCTTTTCTGATTGAGGAATTCGTTGTTTTCGAATACCAGAATGATGGTTGAAAGATATAATAGAGTTTCATAATAAAAAGGAAAATACTACTGGTTTGAATTTCCTAATTGAGATCATTATATTGACAGAAAAGATGTGATAGCTAAGAGCAAAAGTGATGATGTAAAAAATTCAGATTAACAAATGCGAAATATGCAGAATCACATCCTGTCTTTAACCATGGATAGTTATCGGATGATTACAAGATGTTTCATACTCATACGCAGAATTAAAGTTCTTATTTTTTAACTTGAACAACTGAATCTTACAATTAACTAAATTAGTGTCTGAAAGCTGTCTGAACTTCTGTTGATCTGACATGTTGAACTAAGACCTACTAGTTGCACGTAAACCACATATATCAAGATTGCCTCTTTTCCACATGCTTACCCTTTCTTATTTAATTCTTTTGTTCCTATTTGTGCCTCTTAGAAGCAATCGCCATCGTTTTTATCATTATTACCTGCACTATATTATTATCAATGTTGTCAATAGATTTTTTTTTTTTTATAATTTTAATTTTTTAGTGTTGAACCTTTAGTACTGAAACACTTTCCAAGTATGTATTTTATTTAAGAAAACCTTAAAAAACATAATCATTATCCAATTTTCAATTGATGCTGTTAGATGCTGAAGCCTGTAAAATTATGTTTAAAAGTTAAATTTCTTGTTAGTAATATTAAGCAATTTTTCCTATCAACCTGCAGCAAGCTGCAACATGTCTCTCTGAGTTGGATCAATCACCATCGGCTTCAATCATGGAGTCAATGCAGCCTTTTCTTAATGCAATCGTCAAGCCTGAATTGCTGAGGCATCAAGATAGGGATGTCAAGCTTCTAGTAGCAACATGTATTTGTGAGATAACCCGCATTACTGCACCCGAAGCTCCATACAGTGATGATGTTCTAAAGGTGCATATCTTTTATCAGGGATATTGTTTTAACAAAGTTGGTTGTGCATTTCCAAATAAACTTTTTTATTTTATTTTTCTGTGTACTTGTACTCAAACCTGGTCGTTGTTGGATCTGTTTGCAGGATATCTTTCGTTTGATTGTGAGCACTTTTAGTGGGTTAAGTGATACTAGTGGTCCATCATTTGGTAGGAGAGTGGTCATTTTGGAGACTCTTGCAAAATATAGGTCATGTGTTGTGATGTTGGATCTTGAATGTGATGATCTGGTGAATGAAATGTTCAGTACATTTTTTGCTGTTGCCAGGTTTGATTTCGTCAATTTTTTAAATTTCAAATTAGTTTTGATGAATGTGCTTATATTGATAGTATTACAATCCTTATTTCTGAAAGTTAGTTTTACAAATATAGTAATTTCTGTTCCTATTATTTTGAGGCTGTAAGCTTTTATTCTGTCACTTCATCTTTATTATCTATTTTAAGCTTTATTCCTGAAATAAAATCTGCAGATCAGTGCAAATGTTGGGCATTATCAATATGGTTGTGTAGTTTGCAATTTTGATCTTCATTTTTGGTCCCAAATAATGAAAAGTAACCTAGAAACTTTATAACTCTGTTACAGTTGGAATGGGAGATGTGAAACTCTGTTAAGTCATGACAAGGCCCAGAAAAGAGCTATATTTCATTCTCTCTACTAGACTTGGCATGTTGTATGTTCATGTACTAATATAGTCAATAAATTGTTCTTATGAATTAAATGATAGAGTTTTGACTGGGAGCTCATTGATAGGCTAAAACACTGAATTATCACTGCTATGAATTAGTCATTTGTCAGTAACCACCCGACCTTTAGTTGGGATGGCATCTCCAGCTCGCCCCACGTGGGTGTGACTGGGTTCTATTTAAGGCATCGGTCCTGCTTATCTGTAGCCAAAAAAAAGAGGTTATTTGTCAGTAATTTGCTAAAACTTGAAACTGAAATTTTATTATGAGCTCTCTTATGAGTTAAAGTTTTTATGCAATAGCTGGCTAACATGTTCTGCATAGAGTTTTAGTGGGTATTTGTGCACTGTTTGTTAGCTTTTCCCTACTTATTATTTCCTTTCAATTTGTTGACTGAAGGAAGGATTATTTTTTGGTTTGCAGAATTAATAACTGCTATTGTAAATTTTGTCATGTCTGCAGTGATGATCATTCAGAAAGTGTTCTGTCATCAATGCAAACAATTATGGTTGTACTTTTAGAGGAGAGTGAGGATGTCAGGGAGGATCTTTTGTTTGTTATATTGTCTATACTGGGTCGTAATAGAAGTGTAAGTATATCTTCTTAATGCTGGCATCTGCAATTGATTAAAACGTTTTTTTTGTAAAAGTAACATGTATTTAGCTGCAATAACATTAAGTTTATCTTATACTACTTTACAAGGGAACTGACTTTATAAAACTTGAATTCCAGGATATTACTATGGCTGCAAGGAGGCTTGCGATGAATGTCGTAGAGCACTGTGCGGGAAAACTTGAAGCTGGCATAAAACAGTTCCTTGTATCATCAATTTCAGGAGATAATAGGTCGCTGAATAGCCAAATTGACCACCATGAAGTTATTTTTGATATATATCGCTGTGCTCCTCAGATCCTATTAGGAGTAGCCCCATACCTGACAGGAGAGCTACTGGTAATTACTGATTCAGCGACTTCTTTTTTTTGCTTCCCCTTTTGAATGGTATTTAATGATGATAAAAGGCTTCTCGGTTTCTTCATCTGCAGACTGATCAGCTAGATACTCGGTTGAAAGCAGTGGGGTTAGTTGGAGACCTATTTTCTCTGCCAGGCACTGCTATCCCTGAAGCCTTTCAGCCTATCTTTTCAGAGTTTTTGAAGAGGTTGACTGACAGAGTTGTTGAGGTTCGAATGTGTGTTCTTGAACATGTCAAGAGCTGTCTGCTCTCTAATCCGTTAAGAGCTGAAGCTGCTCAAATAATTGGTAAGCAAATGAAATTGATATACAAATATAAATTTCTGTAACATTTACTAATGTAATGTATCAGACAAATACCATTGATGTAACATCTACTGATATTGATATTGGTCTACATTTTATAGATGCACTTTGTGACCGGCTGTTGGACTTTGACGAAAATGTACGAAAACAAGTTGTTGCTGTAATCTGCGATGTGGCATGTCGGGCTCTAAATGCTATCCCTCTTGAAACAGTAAAGCTTGTAGCTGAGCGCGTTCGGGACAAATCTGTACATATGATTCCCTTTCTCTCTGTTTGTGCTTATTTGTTTCATTAACCAGCCGGTGATTCTGTTCTAATATCTGTTCTGCTCTGAATTTCCAGCTCCTTGTTAAAAAATATACCATGGAGAGATTGGCTGAGATATACAGGGTGTATTGCTTGAAGTGCTCTGATGGCTCAATTATGTCCGATGATTTTTACTGGATTCCTGGGAAGATTTTAAGATGTTTTTATGATAAAGATTTCCGGTAAAAATTTTAATCCATGCTGCACAAGATTTAATTATATTTTGGCTTATGCCTTTTCATGGTATTTGACTTCAAGCAAAGCGAAAGGCATTAGGTTTGCCATTTTTACAGATGATTTGAATGAAGCACTGCATGGCAGCCTCATACCTTTTTTTATTATTCAAAGATGATGGGTTGTATAGCTGACCTGTTAAGAAACTTAACTAGTTGTATGTGAGTTGAGCTGTTCAACAATGAAAAAAAAAAAACTTGAGTTGGCAATGGCTTGCATAATTTGCTTCTATTTAAAAAAAAAAAAAAAAAACCCTGCAGTTTTAAAAGTCTAATGGAAGCAGGAAAACTTAAAACAATAATATCATTTCATGGGTCTCTAACAATTATAGCTAATTCCAGAGAAAAGTCTAGTATGATATTTGTTACATACTGACAATAAACTAAACTTCTCCAGATGAATATAGGAATTTGTACTAAAACAGATGCAGCTGATATTCATTGGAGTCTGTTATTTGGTTGCATTTAGTTTGGCCCAACTCCAGTAATAATACTGCACTTTGATTTTGTAAATTTTGGTTCTTTTTGCTGAGTGTTCATGTTCTTAATTACTTTAACTATGCAGATCAGATACAATTGAATCTATTCTGTGTGGGTCCTTGTTCCCAATTGAGTCCTCGGTTAAAGATATAGTTAAGCATTGGGTAAGAGTTTTCTCAGGATTTGATAAAGTTGAGGTGAAGGCCCTTGAGAGGATACTGGAGCAGAAGCAAAGGTATGCTTATAACCGTTTGGTGTTTTAGCACCAGGCATTTCCATTTGACTTTTGGATTTTTATGAATCTCCCAATCTTTCAGTTTTTGATATGTGACGATTTGTGGATTGATTTTGGGGGATTTCTTCTGGGGCTGCAGGTTACAACAAGAGATGCAGAGATACCTATCTCTTAGGCAAATGAATCAGGTTTGCAGATGTTGAAAGTTACACATATTGAACTATTATGAGAATTATCAAAATCAAAGAGATTGATTTCCATTCAAACACAGGATGGTGATGCTCCTGAGATCCAAAAAAAAGTGATTTTCTGCTTCCGAATTATGTCTCGCTCGTTTGCTGACCCTACAAAGGCTGAAGAGAATTTTCTGATTCTTGATCAATTGAAAGATGCTAATATCTGGAAGATTTTGACAAATCTTGTTGATCCAAACACCAACTTCCATCAAGCTTACACTTTTCGGGTAGGAATTTACTGATTAATGCCATCTAATTTTAGAATTGGTTTTGTTCAGGTCACATGTTGGAAGGAAATAGGTAAGTCAGTGATTTGGGGTTTCTTTGTTTCAACTCCAAAGTTTGGGTTTTGATTGAACTTGATATATCACCTAAAATATGAGAGCGGAAAATCCATAATGCGTTGGGATTCACAAATGTGAATTTAGGTGTTGATTGCAAATTCTGTGAATATAAACTTTGAGAGTAGTTTTTTAATAATGTTTTTTAACACTTAATAAGTTATGCTGCTCTTTCTACCATGATCACCTACATTAGCTTGTCATAATCTTATTGACCATTCATCACCACCACCTGCATATTACTTCCCCTACAGACACAATAGTAATTGTAAAAACCTGTGCTGTCTTTAACAACTTTCTTAATACCAATGTTATGCATACTTGGAAACCCTTATCACCAACAAAGGCCCAAAGGCTTCATATTTACATTCATCAGCACCATTGCCATCACTTTTGTAGGCACAGACCCCACAATTACCTCAGAAAGCTGTGAACACTACCACTAATATTAGCTCGAGCTTCAGCAATATGGTGCTACCATTCTGCCACTCAAGGTGCCATTTTGTTGCCTCTATCAGAATCACATCCTCAACACCTGCACATCCATCGTAAACTTGTCGGTTGTATAGTTCCAGAATCAGATTTGTGTTCAATTTTAAGAAGAATTGGAATTCTGATGATCATTTAAAGTTTGAACTTTAAATACTTTTTTCAGGATCTTCAAATTCAAATTCTATGCAAGGAATAATTTCAATCTTGTGAACATAATGCACCTTTATATTTCTTTATTAATAGCAGTGGGATACTGCATGTTCTAATTTTTTATGTGCTGGTTTTCATATGATATTTTCCTTCCTTGTAGGATGATTTGCTTAGGATACTTGGTGAGAGACATCGACTCTATGACTTTCTGAGCAATCTCTCCGTGAAGTGTTCTTATTTACTTTTCAACAAGGAGCATGTGAAAGAAATAATTTTGGAGGCTGCCACACAAAAATCCGCTGGGAATACACAATATACTCAATCATGCATGAATATACTAGTGGTAGAAGCATGTCATTCCTACATTTATTCCTGTACAGAGATTCCATAAGAGTAACTTAATTTTAGTTCTTTTCTTCACAATTTCAGATCCTTGCACGCTTCTGTCCATTGCTGCTCAGTGGTTCTGAAGGGGAATTATTGAATTTTCTTAAAGATGATGATGAAATAATAAAAGAAGGTGTCTTGCATGTTCTAGCAAGGGCTGGTGGTACCATCCGAGAACAACTGGCAGATTCCCTGGCTGATTCATTGAGGTGCAACTCTTGAATTTTTTGACTTGTGATGCCAAGTCCCTCATATATTAATGTTAGTATTATGTTTGTTATCTCACTATTGATTACTTGCAGTTCCATAGACCTTATATTGGAGAGGCTATGTTTAGAAGGGAGTCGAAGACAGGCCAAGTACGCTGTACATGCCTTGGCTGCCATAACAAAGGATGATGGACTTAAGTCACTTTCTGTTTTATATAAGGTTTGTTTCTTATTTGGCTGTGGAAACACTGGTGCAATTAGTTTTTTATTAGGCAATTGATACTTTCTCATACATAACTGGTAGATCTCCTTAGCCCCTAGCAAATTCAATGTCTGTATATAATGTTTGCGAAAGCTGAGTTCTTCCTCAATTTGCAGAGGCTTGTGGATATGTTGGAGGAGAAGACACATTTGCCTGCTGTACTACAATCTCTAGGGTGTATAGCACAGACTGCAATGCCAGTTTTTGAAACCAGAGAGAGTGAAATTGAAGATTTCATAATAAACAAGATTCTGAAGTGCAGTAATGTATGGCTTCCAAGATCCACCGGACTTGTGCAATTATTTCCTATTTTGACTTTAATCATTTTTAGCTTTCATTTATGTGCGCTTCACTGACATTTGATGTATATTAATGGTTTACTGTTTCAGAAAGCAGAAGATGATTCAAAAACATCTTGGGATGACAGAAGTGAACTTTGTTTGTTAAAGGTTGGTTATTTTGGGGGGAATTGTATTTCTATTCTTTTATTTGTTTTGTGATAATAAAAGCAGCATTGATAAAAATTCTTTGATGGTATTATCTATAAAAAAAATACTTTGATAGTATTGCCTTGACAGTATGTCCAGGATTGTTATCTTCTGATATTTTCAGTAATGCAGTAACTTAATGATTGGTTTACCCTTTTTTTTTTTTTTTGGGGTGTGGCAGATTTTTGGCATCAAGACTTTGGTTAAAAGCTATTTGCCTGTTAAAGATGCTCATGTTCGTCCTGGCATCAATGGTCTTCTGGATATCCTCAGAAACATACTTTCTTTGGGAGAGATATCAAAAGACGTAGAATCAAGGTAATATCTGCCACATGGGATCATTTTCAAACATCACTATAATCAAATACTCAGTTGATTTTTGTGTTATCATTTACTTTAAATGTTTAGCTTGTTCGATAAAACTTGAAATTATACATACAAGTTTTTGGCATCATACAGCTCAGTTGATAAGGCCCATTTGAGGCTTGCTTCTGCAAAGGGGATTCTTCGTCTGTCAAAGCATTGGGATGAGAAGATTCCTGTTGATATCTTCTACTTAACCTTGAGGACCTCAGAGGTGGACTCCTTTCCTTTAATGCTTGTTTTACTATATATGCTTTTGTTGTTATTTTGTTTTTTCAATAACAGAAAACTTAAGATGTTAAGTTTTCACATAGATCTGAAAGTATTGCCTTTCTTTTGCTTGCTACTGATCTTGTAGATTAGTTTCCCTCAAGCTAAAAAACTATTCCTGAGCAAAGTCCATCAGTATATAAAGGATCGACATTTGGATGCAAAATATGCTTGTGCATTCTTAATTGGATCCAAGCCGCTAGAGATTGAAGAGGTAACTACGCTAAACTTGATTGATTCATGTTAGTTTCCATGTTCTAGTCAAGTCCAGATTATGTATGCCATAATGGTTATATTTATGATTATGAGATATGGTTGGGTGAATCTTGTGTTTTGTTTGCTTTGCAGGATAAACAGAACCTTGCTGACATTATTCAAATGTATCATCAAGCAAAGGCTCGACAACACTCTGTGCAATCTGATGGAAATTCCTTGACAAATTATCCTGAATACATTCTCCCATTCCTGGTTCATGCTCTTGCTCATCATTCATGTCCCAATATTGATGAATGTAAGGATGTCAAAGCATTTGAACTAATATACAGGTATATACGCACATATTTAATAAGTTACACACTCACAAAATCTGGATCCTTGTGCACTGGGACTACCTTCTTTACCCCCACCCCCCGCGGTGGGTTTTGAACCTACAGCCTCATCCACTGCCTATTTTTATGGGGGGGGAGGAGGTGCCAGTTTGAGCTAGAGTTCATTGGCTATTTCACATTTTATATTTTCTTAGATGAATTTCTGAATACTGTTTCATATGAGGAAGTTTTGTATGTAATGGGTGCTATAATTTTTTAGAGCAGCAGAAAGAAGAAAACTAAACCCAAGGCATCGTAACATGTTTGCTAATTTATGAGACCCCAAGGGGTAGTGCAATTGATTAGGGACCAAGTCTCATAAAAGAGGAAGTCACTGGCTTGAGTGTCCTTGGCCAAAACTGATTTTGAAAAAAGTCTGTTAATTTATACTACCTATCAAAAAAAAACCTCTGTTAATTTATATGCTACAAAATTATGTGGAGATTTTTTGTATACTGAATATGTGCATTTTCGGAAGACTTTATCTACTCTGTTTAGTAATTTCCTTGAGCAAACTCTATCTACGGTTTTTTCTTATGCGTCTCTACTTTTGTGTCAGTGATTCTTCCTTTTTCATCAATGGATATATGTGTGCAGCATAGCTTTGAAACATGACTGATTGTTTCAATGCAAATAAGGGTGAACTATTCTGAATTTAAGGATGTTAACTGTAGCTTGAAATAATCGTGTTGTATCTGGTATGTATTGTGAATGCTCATTCTTGCTGACCTTTACACTATATGTTTTTCAGGCAATTGCACTTAATTATTTCTATGCTGGTGCATAGAGATGAAGATGCCAAGTCAGAAGCTAGTACGAACAAGGAAAAGGAGAAAGAAGTTATTTCTGTTGTTAACTCTATCTTTCATAGTATCAAGTGCTCTGAGGATGTGGTTGATGCAGCAAAATCAAAGGTTCTTATCTCATATTCTTGGCTGTTTCAGTTATTGTTAGTGTCCATTTGGGAACAACTTATCTAGCTTTTTACTGAAAATTTTTTGTTGAAAATGTGCTAAAGTATACTTGTACTTTGAAAAAAATTTGAAAATGTGAGAAAATGTGGGGAAAAACTTGAGGTTTTAAAAAGCTGTACATAAAAACTAAAAGCTAAAAGCTGAAGTAGATGCCAAATAGGCTCTTAGAGTATAATTCATCAAAACCAAAGCAAGAGATTTTAGAACAATGAAAAGAGATGCATTAACTCCTATCTTTTATTTTTTTGGATAAATAGATGCATAACTCCTATCTTATCTGTATCATCATTTGAAATTGTCAGAATTCGCATGCTATTTGTGACCTTGGGTTTTCAATCACCAAGCGTTTAGCTGCAAAGGAGGATGACTTACAGGGGTTTACTGCATCAATCCCTTTGCCCTCTATGGTGTATAAATCGTTTGAAAAGCAAGAAGGGGATGACTCCGTGGTAAGTTCTGCAAAGAATTCATTTGCATTGGTTTATCGTATCATGTATTGGGTTGAACAACTGAAGAAGAAAAACTTGCTGATTCTTCACTATATTGTTTAGTAAACTGTATATAATATTGTTGGGATGCTCATGCAACACCTTACCTAATTACTTATTTTTAATTTAAATTTATTTATTGATATGTAATTTTGTAATCATAATTATTTAAGAAGGTGGTTTATGTGGCAATTTTGACTTACAACTACTTCACTACTTGAATCTGTAATCTATATTAGTTGATGATTCTGTTCAGTGAGTTTTTGTGTGATGCTCCATTGTGTGCGAAGTCTCATCACTTCAATTAGGCAGTGATGGCAGATCTTTGTGTGTGTATTTGTGGGTGGGTGGATAATGGCATGTCATAGTTGAAGTCGGGTGTAGATGTAGCTTTGCTTAGTTTATGGACTTGGTGTTCATTTTGCAGGAAAGTTTTGATTGTTTTAGTTTTCATTACTATAAGCAAAATGATGAGGATAATTTGAGGAAAAAGAATTAGTACCTACAGATATGTTATGACTTGGACTGATGTTTATCACCCCAATTTTGACCCTTCTTGGAGTCTGCTACATTAATTCGTGCTTATATATATATATATATATATATATATTTTCTTTTTATATCTTGTCCATTAATTCCCTTTCTTCTATTCAACAGGCCAATGTGGGGCAAACATGGTTGGCCGATGAGAACATCTTGACTCACTTTGAATCACTTAAGTTAGAAACTGATGAAAAGGTAAGTTCTCTTGATCAATAGCTTTCAGCTACATGGTAATGTTAGGTGATATTTTATGCATCTTTACTAAAATAGTGCCACTTTTATAATAGCAGGTTTTTTCTGAAGGAGCTCAGGGTGAAGAGAAACATGGTGAAGTAGATGGAAATGAAATGCCCATAGGGAAAATGTTAAAACACTTAAAATCTAAGGGGGCCAAGGCTAAACAGGTGAAAAAGAACAAGTCTTCACCAGCTGAAGCAAAAAAGGCTGAAAATGATGTTGATATCTTGAAAATGGTGAGGGAAATTAATATTGATAACTTGGGGGTTTCCACTAAGTTTGAATCAAGCAATGGTCATGAACATTTTCCAAGTAAGAAAGCAAAAGTTGATCCTAAGCATGAAAAAGGTAAAAAAAGAATCGCTAGTGATACAGCATCTGTTCAAGTACCAAAACGCCGGAGATCATCACCAGCTCACAGTGCTTTCAGATCACCAACAAGTACTTCAAAGGCCCGTTCAAGAGTTTCTAGGGATGAATTAGATAGAAGCAGACTTTCCTCACTTCAATCCATTGAAATGGATCAAGACAGTGGCTTTGATGTAAAAGACAAAATATCTACGCAGAAGAAAAAGGCTGAAGGTGCTGAGACAGACTTGTTGGTATCTTCCATTCAAAAGAACAAGAGCTCCTCATCAAAACAAAAGGGCAAGTTGTCTGACCGGGGCCATAATGATGAGGAAAATGAAGTGGGAGAAGCCAATGACCATGATGTGGAGGTGAGCTCTGCTACTTGTCAATATGCTTTAAGAGTTACTTAGACCTAATATTCTCCTGGTGGTCTAAAATTGAAGATATTTACTTCTTTTCTTACCTCTCTTTGCAGAAGCCTAATGTGCTGACAGAGACTGATAAAATTAATATAAATAGTAATGTCAAGTCTCCAATGGGGTCTAGCAGGAAGCGGAAGAGGAGAAGCATTGCAGGATTGGCGAAGGTCAATATTTCCACATTCTTTCTGATCAATATTATAGTGTTGTTCTTTTAATGCACATCTTGCTATATATGAGTCTGCTTTTATTTGTACTTCCAGCAACTCCAAAAAGGAGTGATGCCTTCCTAGAACCTTTTAGTATGCAAATATAATGAGGTTTATAAGTTAAATGTTTCTATTGGTGTGATTGCAAAATTTAAAGTATTTTCCAGTCATAATAGTGATCGTGTAGCAGAATGATACAAAGGACACATCAGAGCTAGGACAGTAATTAAATGATCTCTGATTATAGATTCTCTTAATATGTCTTGGCAGCTAACTTATATCTCCTATTTTTAGCATTTTTAAAAGGTGCCATGATATACCAAACTATAATGAACAGTCTTTTGTGCTCGTGTCTGTGCGCCCTCCCCCCCCCTCCCTCTTCCCAAACAACAACACGCACACATATAATCCTCCATCTTATTCTCACAGGAGGAGGTGCCATTTGAGTTAGAGCTCATTGACCCCTTTGTTTTTTTTTCTTGTATTGAGGTTTCATGGTGTACTCTGTATACAGAATCAATTACTTCCCTTAGAACATGTCATTAAATGACCTGATGTTTTTTTCCTCCACAGTGCACATCAAAGGCTGGTGGACTAGATATCGAAGATCTGAGTGGTTGCAGAATAAAAGTTTGGTGGCCTATGGATAAGAAGTGAGTCCTCTTTCCATCTATATTAGGCAGAGCAAGGAAAGCAAAAGAAAGCTTGAGGCCATACATTTTTTGTCACAAACACACATGATCAATCATACTTGCTATGAGATTGAGATTTCAGAAAACCTTTTAACATATCCACCCTGTGCCATTGTTTGTAAAGGCCCTACTTGCTTGCTGAAAACTGTATTTTTATTTTCCATTCTGTGCCTTATTCTTCTCAAGGGACAAACTTTTGTCCTTTTAATTTTAGCTCAAATATTCTCCCTGATGTCTTGTTGCCAAAATTCCCAGATTTTATCAAGGCACGGTTAAGTCTTATGATCCTCTAAAAGGAAAGCATGTGGTAAGCTGCACCTTGTTCTCTCCCTCTCAGTTACATTCTTGAGATTAGTTGACAGTCTTTTCACACTTAATTTCTACCAAATAATACCTTTTAGTCTTGATTATTTTACATGATATCTATCACATAAGTTTCATAAATTTCATATGGAAGGTATTATACGAAGATGGGGATGTGGAAGTTCTCCGTTTAGAAAAGGAGCGCTGGGAGCTTGTTGACAATGGTCGCAAGCCTTCAAAGGTTTAAGATTTTCATTGGCATTCTTCCTCTAGCTGAAGAAATTCCATTATTTGTTTTTAGCGGAGCAATGAGTTGTGACTTATTTCTGACCCTTTTCTTTCACCAGAAACAGAAGTTAAATTCATCAAAGGGCACCCCGTCGAAAGAAGCGTAAGTACTGCCTTTCTGATACCGTATGTAGGTATCCTCATACTCCAATGGTCAACTCATATTTTTTGAAATGAGAATTTGTACTGTTTGGCTTTACAGCAATATCTGTGTGTATCTCTATCATCTTCATTACATGGTTCTGCACTGGTATGCCATCTTCTTTTATTCATCTCTTTCATTGTTTTACAGGTCACCTGGGAAGAAAAATAAAAATTCAGGCGGTTCTCATCGGAATAAGGAATCAGTTAAGAAGTGAGTTAAAATAAGCATTTCAGGTGCAATTTTTTAGTTTGAGTTTTCTTCTTAGGTAGGAATTAATTAAGTAATCATTATTTTCTAGTGTTAAAGGAAAAAGAACTCCAAAAAGAAATCCGAAGCATGGACGGAAGGGTGTATTAAAAAGTGACTTGGGTGAAGCTGAAGACAAAGGGAATTTTGACATGCCAAATCCTGAACCCACTACATCATCCAAAGCAGATGAAATGAACTCAGGTGAAGTGTCTCATCTATTTCTATAGTTTATTAATATATGCCAATAGTCGTTGGACTTTGGACCAATTGGCATCCTCTCCGCATACAGGAGTGGTGGGTGATATCATGGGTCAATCCCATGTTGTGAGTTGTGTATTCACTGCTTGTAAAAGAATGTCCAATTATGTTTGCTTTATTTACGCAATGCAATGTGCTAGGGAGTTAAAAGGTGGTTTTTGTTGGTGGTGCTGCTGGTGGCATTTGAATGAATGTTATCCCAGTATCATACATGTATCAATTCTAATATTTTAAAAGCCATTTAATCATTCATTTAGATGAGGAATGCTGACCATTACAGGATTGTGTAAAATGTTGTCATCTCATGAAACAAAAATATGTACAAGTTCAATATTTATTTACATAATTGGCCACAGGCATATGTTCTTTGAATGAAAGATGGTCGCTTTTTACTTGTGTTTTGGTAGACAAACATCACAGGTGCTGGCTGTGGAGATTGTCTGGTATAGTTTTGCGCTTGTGTTGCAGAATGGTAATTGAACTCTAAAACATGGCATGCCAAGTTTACCTTCAAATTCAACTCATCTTATCTGATGATATATATCACACTAGTCTATGGGGGCCAATGCTTTCCTTATATATGTAGTTGTGAGGTGTTTTGCCTTTAAATATAAGTGAGAGAGAGAGTGGTCACATCACTGAATTCTTTCATTTCTAGTTCTTTGTTTTCATTACTGATGTATAAACTTGCGCAGTCATCATGTAGATGATAATATATATGTTTCTAAGTATTTAATTCATTTGTTTTTCTTTCCAGATGATTCAGAAGGGGAACAAGCTGAAATGGACGAGAACCTAACAGATAGTGAGGAACCTGAGAAGGAAGTGAAGCCAGTTTCAAAAACAAAACAGTTGGAAGACACGGAGAAGAGCCCAGATCTTGCGGATGAACCTGATGGAGAAGAAAATCCCGATTCTGAAGGGATAAGTGCTGAAGATATTGAGACTGTCCCAGAAGATAGTCAAAATGGTCCTGAAGAGAAATCTCATTCAGAAGATAAAGAAGCAGATGAATCAAGCAGCACCTTGAAAGAGGTATCTAATGAAGAAGACAAATCCGATTCAGAAGAGAATCAAGAAACCAATGAAAGCAGTCCCACAAAACAGAAGAAGCCTAGAAGAGGGTCATTAGATCCTTCTGATGCCCCTGATGCTGAAATTTCTGATGATGAGCCTCTTGTACTAATCTCCACCCTTTGCATTTAGTATAGATTTGTATTAAGTTATGTTAGCTTGCATTATAAAAGTTCGACTCTTATTAAATGCAGATGAAGTGGAAGCGGCGAGCGGGGAAAAGGAAAAGTGGCTCAAGACGGTAGGGTAAGTAGCTGTAGTAGCAGTGACGTACAATACTTCACTAAGCTGTGGTGCTGTGGCAGGTTCAATGTCAGTGCTTTCTGTCTAGTTATAGGCGCCAAGAGTGAAAGAAGATGAATGCCATTCAATCGTGTAAACAAGACTAATAAGCGTACAGAGTAGTTTGCCGGGTGGGCAGCCATGTGTAGAATGTAAAATAACAGTAGAAGTTCCCACGTTTAGGTAACCAGTGCAGTGTTAGAAAGTGGGGGTGATGATCCAACAGATGACCGTGTTAGTGGCTAGGTGGTAGTAGGTTTGGCACATAATTTTATCATGAGGTGTGGTGCGCATCTTTTTTGATCTCTCAGATTGATAAATTGATGGGCCACATGTACAGTTTATACGTGGGGATAGATGTATGTTAGTATATTCATGTTTGATTCCTAACAAAACCTTTACAAGTTATAATCTGACTGCTACTCTGTCTACAGTTTTTTCTGTAATTTGTATTCCTCACTTCTCTATTTTCTTTAACAACAATTGTTGATGTGGCAGGTTGTAATTGGAGCAACATTACTTTGACACTCACTTATCACTTTTTATTAGCATCAATCAAAACATACAACCTTAGTAATTGTGAAAAAAGATTATGATAAATTGTGTCCAGACTTATTATTACACGTGGTCATTTCAATAAATATTGGTTAGACCCTAAACAAGAGCCTTCTCGCAGCCCAAATTTCCCGTCAAGGTCAAGCAGAGAGGGTCAAAGGCAACTTGGGTTGACCGTGTCTGAGAATCAAATCTCTTTTCCCTTGGACTGCATCAATATTCATTAAATGTTAGGCTTCGCTACAATCTTTTAGCTGAACGGGCTTCCACTGCAATTAAAATTTAAAAAGTATAAATCTTTTCTATTTGTTGTTAGTTTCTTTCCTTATCGAACTTACGTTTCAAGGGCCATATTTGATTATCACAATCACATCACCATCAATAGCTCCTTGATAGAAGCGCATACTTGATGTTGTCTTTAGACATATACATCAAAAAGCTTTGACCGGGCAGTGTTGTCTCATATGTTTTGAATTGAAATCTTACCTCTGAATAATAACAAATTACAAGGAGTATAAAAATTTAAGCATAAAATCTTTGACAAAAGCATCAGTCTCCCATTACCATTTTTTGTTTCACCTACTATATAATTAATTATTATTATTTTTAATAAAAAGTTTTCATTGATAAAATCAGAAATTTGCATTTGATCTTTGGGGGATAGCAAAAACACAAATCTTAATCACCAAGCTAAAGAAGGTTGATGAATTATATAAAATTATATGTTAGACTATTAACTAATTTTTAATTTGGCTGAATTAGTCTAATTAAATAAATTAGTATTATATATGAGTCATGAGTGAGTGATAGTGATAGAAAAAAAAGAATCCAAAGAAATTGGATTTTTTTTTATAATTTATTTTTATAAAAATTTTGACAAATTATTGTTTCAACAAAAAAGCAGATCGGTCAGAGTCATAAAGGAGCCAAGGACCGGATTACTAGTACTACTGCTTCACTTTAGAAACGAGTAAAGACCTAGTCTCGTCAATGTACTCGCAGACTGACATCTGCCAATCCCTCCGTTACACTATATAACATAGACACGCGGAAACAAAAGCCCGCAAATTCAATAGCTAAAAAAGCCTTAAAGATCTCAACGACCTGTAGTTGCCGGTGTTATAAACTATGTACTGATCTGGCTGTGTGAGTATCAAAAAACTGCAAAAAAAAAAAAGAAAAAAGAAAAAGAAGAAGAAGTAACCAACAAACAGATCAGCAACCAAAGCTCTCCTGAGAGCCCCTAAATCTTTGTCTTTTTTGGTAAGTCTGTTTCAGCTACTTCTGCTTTTCTTTGTTGGGTTTCTGTTTATTTATTTGCTTTTAGAGATACACATGCTTGCTGGTAGTTATTTCAGTTTGCTCTATAGTTTTAGTTTTAGTGATTTTATATGGGTTCTGTTTGTCGGTGGTTACTTGTGGTTTTTCTTTTTTCTTTTTTCGTTTTCTGGGTTCTGTTTTTCTTGGGATTTTGCTTTGAAGCGTGTACTATATGAATAGAACATGCTTTTTTTGGTGGGGGGGTGTTTGTCACTTTCTAAATTTGTTAACTTTAATGCAAAGTTTGTTCATTTCTTTTCGTTTTCACAAAGATCTCACAGCCTCTCTCTAATCTAAAGCTATCTCTTCCTCATGTAAGATCTCACAAGGTCCTTTCTTTCTGTAGTATATGTATGCATTGTATAGATGTATACGTATGAATGTATGTATGTATGTATGTGCGGGAGCTAAATAGTTTTGTTGGGATTTGTATAAAGAATGGTATTTTTTTAGAGTTAAAGGCGTATTTTAAGTACCTCTTGAGTTATCTAACTCATTAGTGTATAAAATTGCCTGTGTATGTATGTAGTATATGATGTATGATTATTGTATTTTAGAGTTGAAGCTCATTTTGGTTCAATGCTTTGCAGTGGTTGGGCGTGTTTGTGAAGTTGACAAATCCTTAGAAGCCAATTATGGGGGAGCCGCTTGGGCAGCTAAAAGTGATGGTTGTGCAAGGAAAAAGATTGGTAATCCGGGATTTCAAGAGTAGCGATCCTTATGTGATAGTCAAGTTAGGCAATCAGGTGATTCTAGGCTCTTGTATATGTGCAGCATGAAAATCTGAGCTGCAGTGAATTCAATCATATTCATCTGATAGCACTTGCATTTCTAACTTTACTCTTATTGGAAATTACGTTGCTGATCTCTAAGCTTGTTTATTGATATTCAGTAGTATATTATCTTTTCACTTGATTCATTATCAGTGATGATACACATTCTTTGCTGTCACTTATTATGCAATGTATACACCATATGATTTCAAAGCGCATGTATGTTTCCTTAATCAATGTATGAGAGATGAAGCTATTGAATTGATAGATCTAATGGGTTGAGTTAATGGTTCGAATAAAAACAATGAAGCAAGCAGAGTTGTTGTGAATTATTTATAAACCAAGATTGGACTTATATTTATCTGCCAGGATTTTTTACTTAGTTTGTTTCTATAATTTTTTTCCCCAAGTATTCTGTTGTCAATAGTAAACAAATTTCTCTGGTTTGAAATTTTTTGAAAGAATCATAGAATATCACTTGATAACTTCTTTTAGGCACCTATTTGAATGCTTAGGGCACTGGGCTTGTTAATGACTTCCTTCATATTGCATTCTGTTGTTTGTCTCTCCTATGTTTTTAAATTAACTTATTTGTGTTATCTGTATCAGACTGCAAAGACCAAGGTTATCAATAGTTGCCTTAATCCTGTTTGGAATGAAGAACTAAGTTTCTCCCTCACAGAACCTGTTGGAGTTTTAAATTTTGTAAGTTCCTAAAATTTTGAATTTATTAGTTTCTTAAATATGCACATTTTTTCCCTTCAATCTTGCCTTTGTCAAGTTGCAAATTGGTTCAGTGGCATGCATACCTAAAATGATCTATGATCTCCAATTGTGTTTAGTAAAGGTGAAAAACACAGTTTATTCTGTGCTCAGCAGATTGTTTTGTTTCATTCTGTAATTTGAATTGTCAGATTTGCCTAACTTCTTGCTTATCCTTACTTTGAATTATCATTTCTTGTTGTTCCTGATTGTGTGTCTCTTAGTTTTCTTCAACTCCTACATTCAACTTGTGAATTCAAAAAGCCTTTTTCAAACTCCTCTCCTTGAGATGATTGAAACCTTTTTGTAACTATTAAGTGATGGGTTTATACCATATAATATCCTTCACGTAACTAACAGCTGTTTGCAATATAAGATGAAAGTCAACATTCTTTGTTCTGTAGTGAGAGTACATAATTGAGCTTTGCATATCAAAACCTTAAAGAGTGGGTTTGCTTGATGGAAATTCAACACCTTTTAAAATTTTTTCTTCTTTTCTGTTTTAATATGCCCTGCTCAGTATTTAATTGATTCATTATTCTACCTTCAGTATTTTGGTTTCCTATGTTGGTGCAAATTTGATTCTTGTAATCTTTTGGTAATCTTCTGGAAGTAGGTAGATAACCCCTAATCTTTTGTTATTTGCAAGAGTAGTCTGGTACTCATTTGACCATGGTCTGTAGACTATTGTCTAAATCAGCTGCTGTTTGCTGACTTTTCGTCTTTTCCTTCATTTTTTGGATTCTTGGTATTGTGCTTCTTGTTTGTCTGAAAATTATTGGGCAATGTGGGGAAAAAGGGTTTTGAGGACTTCAGAAGGCTGAAAGGTTCTGTGGTAGTATTTTGCATTGCTTCCTTACTTTTTGTTTTGACTTATCTCCAACCTTTTAATGATTGGAATATTCTGTTATTTTTCTTTTGTTTGTTACTTACAAAACAAAGAAGGTTTTCATTTATTGGTTTTGGCCTGTTTATCTGTCCCATCATATTTTTGTAAATACAATTTTATTCTAATATCTTCTCTTAAAATAAGAAATCTTACTGTGTAGTTGTCGTTTGATTATTTAGCTCCTAAAGTAATCTTAGTGAAGCTAATGATACTTTTGGATTTTGGAATGTGACCAAAGTGCATTTTTCTGTAGGAAGTGTTTGATAAAGATCGTTTCAAGGCAGATGACAAGATGGGGAATGCTCACCTCAGCCTTCAGCCAATAGTCTCTGCCGCTAGGTTGAGAAAGATTCTGGGGGTTTCTTCTGGAGAGACAACATTAAGGAAGGTAGTCCCAGATGGTGACAACTGTCTTGTTGGAGAGAGCTCTATCTGTTGTGTAAATGGTGAAGTTGTGCAGAGCGTTTGGTTAAGGCTTGGTGGAGTTGAGTCTGGGGAGATCGAACTAAAGATAAAGTTCATTGATCCTCTTGAAACTCCCTCGAAGTAGTGGAGAATCTATGTTTTGCATAGGCTTAGATTTCTAACAGTGGGGGGATGAGGTCCAATATGTGTGTAGTTTTTAGTCCAGTCTCATGTAACCCCTTTAGAGATGTTAAAGGCATTCTCAGTGTAGAATTAGTATAATTGTGAGTTGGCTCAAGTGGAACCTTGCTTGTGTAATTTGCTTTTTTCTATATGTTTTCAAGCATGTTGAAATAGGAGGCCAAGTGTTTGCAGGGGTTTGATATGAATTTTATCAGTGGTCTTTGCATTTTAATTATATATCTTTATATATATATATATATATTATATAAAGTTATTTATATAATATATATTTTTGCTAAGAGTCTTGTAACTTAACTAACACTTCTTGGTGTTTTCAATAGAGATTTCTAGAGTTTAAATCCCTCATCCTAAACTATCTAATAATCATATATATATATATATATATATATATATATATATATGTATGTATGTATATAAACATGACTTGCAATTTAAGAATTTAACAAGCAATTGAATGGACGGGCTTGATATAAAAACAAGTCTATGATAGCTGGTAGTTAATGCCACTTTGCGAATACACGCTTGGAGTCTTTGCATTCCTTAGTCAACATTTAGCACTGGAAAATGCTAGGGTCACAAAAAAGTCCATAATTTTTGCCACTCGTAAATCGTCACGTGGTGAGTTGTGAGTAAAATTGTGGGTTTATACTTCCACCACTTATAGCTTTCCATGTGACGAGTTGTGGCAAAAATTACAGACCTTTTTTTTTTTTTTTTTTTTTTTTTTTTTTTTTTTTGGGGTATCCCTAGCATTATTTGCTTTAGCAACTTTTAGGAGCAATTGATTGTAGACATGGTTTATGAAATCATTTTTTCTTTTAAGAAAAAAAATGAAAAACATAAAGAGATGTAAAAAATTGGCATTATTTAGGTAAATAGAGGGAGAGGGGTTGGTGGCATTTGAACTACAAAAGATATTGGAATCAAATATGCTTGGTATTGACCCAAGTGTGATAACACATCGTTTAAATGTGTCCTCGTCCTATAAGTTCGTCCATCAGAATTGAAGGGGCATCCCTCAAATCCCATCATTAAATTTTAGTTGACATGTAAATTAATGAGATGGAGCATTTATTTATGCCTAACCTAAATTAAGTAATGCAATCCAATCCAAAATATAGTTATAAAAATTGCATCGACCACATTAAAAAAAAAGTAACCTAAATTAAGTAACCCTATCTAACCATATAGTTACAAAAATTATACCAAAATTAAATCATCTCCTAAGTACTCCTATTAATTATGAAAATTATTGATGATGTGATAAAAAAAAAATCAAATCAACAAATGATAGTGCTACTAATGTAACAATTTCCACAACAAATTTTATAATCTTTGAGTTGATAGATAGGTTATTATTAATTCTTTTATAAGCAAATCATAGACACTATATTATCAGTATTAATTAATTTATTATCCACATTAGTAACTTTGCCACCTCATACATTTTTTTTTTTGTGGTAATTTGTAGTTAATTTTGGCTTGACCCTAAACTTATTGGCTTCACCAATTAGGAAGTCACCTTCCGTCAAGTAATGCAATAGTGAGTTGAATTGATAGGTTATTATAAGCATGCCACCTCCTACAATTTTTGTAATTTGTACTTATTTTTTATTTTTATTTTTTGCTGTGACTCTAACTCTATATAACTTATTGACTTGGGTTGGGGCCTCCAGTTTTGTTCATTCGTAAAAGCATAAAAACCTGGTATTGGCGCGTAACTAGTGTCTGGTCTCTGGTCCTTTGAGTCGATGAGTTTGAAGTTTAAAGCGGTGTCAGACTCAGACACCGATCCGAAAAGCCCCAACAATGAAAACACAATAAAGAGAGAGATAGTGGATTTAAGGAATGGAAGCGAAGTCCTGTACATACAAAGGTTCTTCACCTACGACCAATCCTGGAAATGGTTCCATTTTCTTAACAATCACATTCCTTGGACCAGACCCACCGTTCGTGTCTTTGGCCGCTCTTGTCTTCAGGTACTCCCAATTCTTTTATTTTTTTAACATGTCCCATTTAGTTAATTAGTGGTTTGAATGATAAATTTAATACACCCACACAGAAATTCTATTTTAGGTTGTGAAAATTTGTAATTGGTAATGCAAGCATGTTAGTAATGAGGTCAACTTAATCAATTAAGTTCTAACCTTTTATGTAAAAAATTATAATCAAGAAAAGTTAACAATTTTCTTTGTAAGGAGGAGAGGGAGATTTTTTTGTAATGGACATAAGTTTGTCCCAAATGGTTTGGAGGAAAATTTGTACAACCCACTATGTGGCAATGTTTGAAAAAAAAAAAAAAGGGACTTGAAATCTTTAATCTTGTGCTGCATAATGGAATTGGAGGCAGTCAATTGATATAAGTTGATTTGAAATTTGATTCAAATCAAATATAACAATGTTGAATCGATCTATTTAGTGAATAGATCTGATTGCAACATTTATAGAACTAGAATAAAATATACCAATCAACATTTATTAGATTTGGAAATGATGCTGAAAGAATTGTTTTGATCTTTGTATCTCGATTTCTTGAATTGGAAGTTCCATGAATCAAGATCCTAATGCATGTATATACAAACAGTCCAATAGGAGCAAGAATTTCAATAATCCTTAGGTGTGTGATGTGACTTGTTTAAATAACTTAATGGGTCATGTGATTAAAGTACACGTTGTGAAGTTTTAGAACATGTTTACCATGCTTAGTGAGTGATTCAATTAAAGGCATTGGAGCTTGTGGAATGTATGACTTGTAATGTGTATGCCATTGTTGTGAATTCAAGGATGTTTTTGTTTGGAGTTGTGCCTTAAATTGTTATGTGACATCCTAGTGGTACAGTGTGGGCTGATCTTATCAGGATGAATTTTCTGGTTTTATATGTAATGCCATAATGGGATGCGCATTTCTTGGCTGAATAATTTGATTTAATCATACTTAGTAGGACTTACTGAATTGATCATGTATGATGTGAGGTAAGAAGCAATGCTTCTTCTTCTTCCTCAATTGTGGGTTCTTGCTATACTGGGACATCTTTGCTCAATTGTGGGTTCTTATGTTATATTTGTTTCTGTAGCCTAGAGACACATGTTATGTTGCAAGTCCAGGATTGCCAGAGTTGATTTACAGTGGATATCAGCCACATGCCTATTCTTGGGATGATTATCCTCCACTTAAGGACATCTTGGATGCGGTAAGGATAATTTCGTCTAAATTTTCTTATAATCAGTACTACAAGATATCTTTATTAGTGCAATACAGTTGTATTTGTATTGGATGCTGATGCCTTCGCTTATTTATGAAGGTACATAAAGCCCTTCCTGGGAGTTATTTCAATAGCTTACTCTTAAATAGGTATAAAGGTGGTAATGACTATGTTGGTTGGCATTCTGATGATGAGAAGCTTTATGGTTTGACTCCAGAGATTGCTTCAGTATCCTTCGGATGTGATCGTGATTTCTTCTTGAAGAAGAAACCCTGCAAGACATCAAATGGTATGATTGTCTTTTCACTTCTTGCAAGTGTTTTGTATGTGTTCATTTCCTTCTTCTGGAGGGTCTGGACTTCGCACTTCATGGATGCTCTTATATATTGTCGCATCAACTAACTGTTGGTTTTATTTATTTTAAGCAAGGATATATACTACTGTTTGTATTGTATATTTCTTACAAACTTGATGATAGCCATATGTTTGCATCAAGTTTACTTGTTCCTCTGAAGTACAGACCTGGACGCTGTTAATTCATTTTTTTGCATTATACTAATCTTGTAATAATTTTCTATTGAACTTATAGTTTTATGTTTACAACTGTCCTTTGGTTCTAGTGTCAAAAAGGCATGATGAAGAACCTGCAAGCAAGCGATTGAAGAAGAGCTGCCATGCTGATCAGTACACTTTCAAACTTAAGCATGGATCACTGTTGGTGATGAGAGGCAACACTCAACGGGATTGGATCCACTCAGTGCCTAAGCGTGCAAAAGTAGACACAACTCGTATTAACCTCACTTTCAGACATGTTCTTTGATTAATTATGTTACCAAGAGTATGGTTTTTCTTTGGGCTTTATTTGTTGTATTGATTTCTGGCCAGCTTTTGCAGAAACTTCTGTTACAAGGTACCTTGTATTCTGTTAGGAGATAGAACGTATAGTTTAAAAGAACTTGATATGAACATTAAAGGTTCAGAATGCTTTTAGCTTTTGGTATTGTGACATGCATCTCTGTAAAGGCATCACTAAAAGTCTAAAAGGTCGAAGATGCTTGTAGCTTTTGGTTTTGTGATATGCATCTCTGTAAACATCACGAATAATTTTCTTATATTTCTCTGTGGCTAGTGTTGCTAAGTTGGCTTTATGGATAATGGCTTGAAATGTCTCTCATATGATGCAATTGCTAATTTTAGTGAATTCGACATCAATGTTTTCATCTATTCTACTTCCCCTGCTGGTTGCCATGGTTTATACTAAAGTGCTCAATTTTCAGCAATACAGCAACACACATTAGCCACAGGACATGCCTCCTGTTGTTCCATTTGTTGCCATCAGATCACTATTGCTCTTGTTCCCTTAACCAATCCCTTTCTATTGTTCCCAATTGCCTATCCTTTCTCCATTTCTCCACTACTCCCATCTGTCTATGCTGCTAATGAATTTTGTCGCCCTTTTACGTTATTATGGTTTAGCATTTAACAATTCTTCTGGGTCTACACAAGTAACTTGTAATGCTGGTCTACTAGCAGTGTTCCAGGGAACTCCTATACCTTATAAACCGTCTAGCCCACCAGGGTAAGTGAACCTCTTTTAGGTTCTTGAAGAAGGCTCTGAAATCATGCATTGGAAACATCATACAGCCTGAGTGCTTTTATTTGCCATACAATCCAATGAACAATAATTGTGTAGGTTTGTTGCATCACAGTCCCCGATGGCAAAAATTAATGTGGAAGATCAAATTATGCCAAAAATAACAATGCAGAATGGAGCTTCTATAGTCTGAAAAGGCTGAAATGCCATTAGACAGTAGCGATGATAGAGGTGTATAGGCTGATGACTTGATAATGTGCATAGGCTGATGAGTGCAGGCCACATTTGGTATGACAATTATGGTGTTGGAGCTCTGGCATATATAATAATTGTATTTTGTTTGGAATGCTATAAGCATATAGATAGTAAATGTTGTAATGTTGCATTTAGTTAGTTAGTTAATTAGTTAGTTACAATTTCAAGCATGTTAATCACATTTAACACATGTTGGAATTATTAATGCACATGGGAAATAATAGGACTATTAGGATAAGATCATGTGGGCCAATAGAATAGTTTTATGGTTCTATAAATACCTACTTGTAATCACATTTCCATGATTGAAGAATAAACTAACTCATTGCTTAAGTGTATTAGTGCATCTCTCACTCTTAGTATGTGTTTGGATCCAACTTATCACGTCCATGTTTTGTTTTTTCCGCGTTTTTCCTTTTTTTTTTAGCCTGCATTTGTTGACTTTTCCACGGTGCATTGTTCATGGACCCATAAATTTCACTTTTCAGCAACTTTTTTATTAAAAATGGGTCTCACGGCACTATTCACACATTTAAAAATTATTTTGTTACAGTATTTTCAATTTTCAATTTCAGCAAAATAAGTTCTATCCAAATGGACCTTTAATCTCTTTCTTTCTCTATGGAGGGTGACTACCTCGAATTAAGTCAATTTTTCTATAATTCCTACCTATCCCTGTTAGGAACCATGGGATTCCTAACAAGTGGTATCAGAGTCGTAGATCTTGAGACGGATGAATGTGACCGAAGAGAATTTTGGAAAGAATTACGGCAAATGTGAACAAAGTTTTAGAGGATTTCAAGGCTTTGTATGAATCTCGCAATGCCGTTTTAGAGAAGGTCAAGGACTTGGTTGAATCTAACATAACATGGCCATGAAGGAAGAACTTTCAAGAGTGCAAGAGGATCTTGAGAATATGTCCGAAGAAGGGATACAGCTTCTTGAAGGTACAAGCAACAAGTTAAAGCTTCCTAAATCAACTAAACTTGCCCATGATTTTGAAGATCCATGTGATAATCTTTGTTGTTCATTAAGCAAAAGTCCTGAGAAGCTCAAAGAACAAACAGTGGTTCTTGAGAATAGTAAATCGACTGCGTTTAGTGAACAAAGAAAATTGAATAATAGTTCCTTCATGGGTTATCATTTTGGTATAACTCCAACATTCTTCGTCAATGCGGATCACTTAGAGATCAAAATCACATTGGGTGCTTTTGGTCTATATGGGAAGGAGATTTGTCCAAAGGTGAGAAATTCTGAACCTTGCGATATAGTTGGTACAATGGAAATGTTTTGGATTGATATGTACTTCCCATTCACTAACCATTCATTTGAACATCCCTTGGCATTGAGAATGATGTGTGGGTATGAAGTTTCTGAGAAGTTGGCTTTTGTAATTACAAAATGGAGTGAATTTATTTCGAAGGACAAGGAAATATTGGCTACATGGAAAGGTATAGAATGTTCCAAGTTCCTTGGTGCTTTGGCTATGGTCTACATAGAAAAAGAAGTTGCTGTATACTGCAGACAACAAAGAATGATAGAATTCGGTCTTATTGGTCTAGAGGGACACACTCCCATATGTGAAGGTGTACTAGCAAACTTCCCTATTGGGATTGTTGTGCATGACTTCGATCATTCAACAAATCAAGGGTCAAGGTCCTGTTGGGAGTGTCCATTTGTTGGTCTAATTTGAAATGAAGCCTGTTTACTCAAATTTTGAGCTGTGATTAATTGCTTTGGTGTTGTTGGTGTGTTCAACGGTCAAAATGTCTTGAGGTATTGGTATTGGTGTAGTGGCCAATCACCCCTCATGAAGATTACAACAACACCTTGTGGGCAAGGTGTTTTTAAGGGGAAGGAAATGTTAGGAATGCTATAAGCATATAGATAATAATTGTTGTGATGTTGTATTTAGTTAGTTGGTTAGTTAGTTACAATTTCAAACATGTTAAATCACATTAACACATGTTGGAATTATTAATGCACATGGGGAATAATAAGACTATTAGGTTAAGGCTATGTGGGCCAATAGAAAAGTTTTATGGTTATATAAATACCTACTTGTAATCACATTTCCATGATTGAAGAATAAACCAATTCATTGCTTAAGTACATTAGTGCATCTCTCTCTCTTAATCTCTTTCTTTCTCTATGGAGGGTAACTACTTTGAATTAAGTCAATTTCCCTATAATTTCTATCCATCCCCATTAGGAATCATTGGGTTCCTAACATATATATATATATATATATATATATTCTGAAATGCCATTATACAGTAGTGATGATAGAGGTGCATAGATTGATGTGTGGATTGAGGTTCTGTCATGTGGTACTTTTTTTTTTTTTTTTGAAATTTTTATTATTTAGGCTTCCTTCTTAACAAAGTTTGCATTCATATCAAAGTATTAATTGATTCATTGAATTAGCTAATGAAGTAAATACATATATTAATTAGGGTAAATTGCAAATTACACTCCTAAAATTTGGGGTTGATTGGATTTTACACCCTAAAGTTTTAGAAACTTGATTTTACACCCTGAAGTTTGGTTCTATTAGCAATTTACCCCTCCACAGTTAGTTTTTGCTGTTAAGTGACACAATATCATGCTGATGTGTTTTATTCTTGTCAAATCAATCTCAAAACTACGCCATTTCAATAATGACCAAGTGAATAGCTGGCACAATCAAAACTACGGCGTTTCAGGCCTAAACTTAAAACACAAACTGTAGCTTCAACGGAAGGCCAAACTCTAAAATTAAAAGCAAAAACCACAAAGAAGGAAGACCTCATACCTCCCTAACCCAAACCCCACGAACCCAGGCCTCTCTAACCCAAACCCATCAGCTCGTCTCATGAACCTTGGCAGGTAGTGAAGGCTCCAGGCTCACCTCAGACCACCATATGTTTAATTTGTTCTCACAAAGGGGCTATTCTGTCAAATCAAAATTCATGAATTGTGAATGGAGTTGATCTATGACTATGTTCATTGAATTTATGAAAATGCTTAATTTTTTTTTTTTGGGAATCTGGAGATCTCTGTGCTATACTTGACCAGTAGTGACGAAATAAGGAATGCTATTATGCTGGCACACACAGCCTTGCTTTGTAGTTCGCACTCGCCGATTACAACAACGAGCCCTTTTTTTATAGCTCGGTTTTAAGTTTCAATGAAAGCCAAACCCAAATCTCATTTCATTGGCGCATGGAATAAATAGCAAGTGGATCAAGGTTTTCAGTCATAGACTCATAGTACCAAGTAAATATACCCCAGAATCCCATTTTTGGATGATATAGTTTCATCACTGTATAGAAGCTAACCAACAAAGGTGGAGGTCATTTTTGTTTGTGGCCCAGTGATTTCGTGAATGAAGATGTTGCACGCACAACCTCATTTGTGGTTTGCCTTAAGCTACCGTTTGTGTTTTAAGTTCAGGCCTAAAACGACGTAGATTTGATTGTGCTAACTATTCACCTAGTTATCACTGAAATGACATAGTTTTGAGGTTGATTTGGCAAAGATAAAACATTAATATGATGATGTGTCACTTAACATCAAAAACTAACTAGAGGGGGTGAATTGCTAACGGAACCAAACTTTATGGTGTAAAATCAAGTTTTTGGAGCTTTGGGATGTAAAATCCAATCAACCTCAAACTTCAAAGGTGTAATTTGCAATTTATCCTATTAATTATTTATAGTTGTGCATTAATTATTTATATTAAAAAATGACACTCCACCCCAAATTTGATTTCCTCTCTTGACATCCTATTAGCCAAACTTTGTTAAATTAATATTAAAAATATTGTGTACTGACCTACCTTTTGCTTAAGGTCAGGTTTTCAAAATTATCTTAATTAATAATTAAAATTCACTGTTTTAAAATTTTAACTATTGTGTAATTTAAAATATTAAGTTTGAATTTTGCTTATTATTGTTTTTTTCTTTTTTCAACAAATCATGAAGAGATTTTCTGATGTAAATGTTTTGATATTTGATAAATTTTGCATTTTTATTATAAATTTATCAGTTATTTTTTTTTTACTAACTATGGTTAAACTTTTGTAAAACAATTCTTATAAAAATTTAGAATATTTCATCACTAATATAAATCAATGGGGGGGGGGGGGGGGTGGGGAGAAAGTGTTAATTTCTTTAAATTTCAAGTGAGAGGAATTTTTTTCTCTTTAGGTTTAGGATGGAGTGTCGTTCTCCCAAACCTAAAGGGAGGGGAGTGTAATTACTCCTAATAATAAAAATAGATTTAGAATATAACATTCTTCCCATGTTTAGTTGCTTTGACAACAGTTGACACAAAAGTTAAAAAAAATTATGAATTTACTAAAATTAATCTTAACCATTTAAATTTCCTAACTTCTTTAAGTGACATGTAATATATATATATATATATATATATATATATAACCAAAATTGTAGTATTTACTTTATGTAGTTAAAAAGATTATTATTAGGATAAATACATTTATTTTGTTATATTACTTATTTTATGTGATTCATTAATTATTTAAGTATAATGAAATTTTGTTATTATTTTTCTAAGATTTATATGAGAAAAAATTAATTTGAAATATTATATTCTTGCTCAAATTTAGTTGCTTGCAACAGTTGAAACAAAGTCCAACAAAAGAGAGAGAGAGAGAAAAAAAAAAAAATAATGACAATCAAAATGTATATTGTTTTTGAAGAATATCATTTTTATTTTATCAAAATGATATTTGCATTCTTGAGTAGGCGTGAAACATGCCTATATATCAATCACTATATTTTGCAATTTTTAAAATTTTAAATAATATAGTGTGATCAAATCACTAAACTATGTCTATTTTGTCTATAAAATAAAATATTAAATATTACAATTTTTTGTCAGAAAAATTATTAAAATATTGAAAGAAACTAATAATGAGTGCACCTTACATCTTGTAGGAACTTGAATAATTTGTTTGTAAAGTTTGAACTAAGATCTTTTTTTTCTTTATTGAGCTACACAAACATCGACGTGGATTAAGATAGATACTACAATATGCCAACTTATACCCTATATTCTATATGCTCCAAGATAAGGGAGTTGGAGAAAGGCTATTGTGAGAGAAAGGAACGATGGAGACGTGAAGAGAAAGTGGGGAGAAGAGAGGAAGCAGGGTTAGCTTTTATTCAAAGTCTAAAACCACATAGTATATGCGTGAGATACACCCTAAGACCGGGCCAAGCTTTTAGGTTGTTTAAGTAAGTTGGACTAGGTCGGGACGTAATTGTTGCATTGTGTCTGGACTTGTAGGGAGTTCCATGTGGCTGCAAGAAAAATGGTATCATAATGTAGATGAGAAGCGAGATCCTATATGATGGCTCTTAAATAGGATCTTAATTTTTTGCTTCCATTTAATATTAATATCATCATAATTTTAGTTTAGCTTTCAAATTTAGCTGAATAACCAAAAAAAAGAAAAAGAAAAAAATGATTCATTGATGACATAATAAGATTCAAAATTCAAGATACACGAGAAGTAAGCTTCTAGTTTTCTAACACGCCTCATTGGTATATAGTGGAATTTGACAATGAAACACTCTTCACAGTTTCACAAAATAATAGTTATCCATGACATATTAGATTACTTTGTCAAGATATTAAAGCAATATCTTAAGACTCAATGTCTATCCAATTTTCTGGCATAGATGACTTTAGTAAGGTTTCGAAAGGTTTGATCTAAAAACAAAGGTTGGATTATTTATTTATTTATTTAGAGTTGAGGGAAACAACGACAAATACTTACTTCTGTTGTATTTTGATTTATAAAGACCCAAAAATGGTTGGTAGTTAGTTCTTGCTTCTAACGAGTTAGACTATTGTATGGACAATCCCATCTTGACACATGGCCAAAAGTGAGTTTGGTTAAGTTTTTTGCTTTTTGATTATTTTTTAAAAGTGAAGATTTATAATTGTTGCTCAAAAAATAAAATGCAAAAAATGCACCTTTTCATATTTACAAGGCTAAAAATTACACGATTTCAAAATTTTACCAAGTGTCCTATATATAGTCATGTTTTCAAATAGTCAACGTGATTTTGACCCAAAAAGCTCCAACCAAATGGGCATACAGCTAACCTTCAACCGCGACTAATTTACCATGTTCACCCTTTAAGTTTACTGTTTAGCTTGATTAATTCCCCATATAACCACACTTCCAACTGGTCCCAACCAAAGCCTCACTTGCTGGTTGCTTTCTTGGTGGAGCATACACACAGATTCCTCCTAACTACTAGGATTGTCAGATTCCTATTTTCAGTTACTAGAATAAGTGTGAGATTCAGATTCCATCCAACTGTTTTATTTAGGAATAATTCTAGTACCTCACACTTTTAGGCATACTTTATTAAGCGTTAGGCATACTTTATTAAGCGAGAATGATTAGCATCTAAGACCGCGTGGAGCCACATAATCTTCCACTGATCCACTCTTTAAGACAGGCTGGAGACTAGGACGTCACGCTCACATGAAGCCTGTAGTGTGTATCTGACCCTTTTCTCTAATTTAATTCCCACATGTTCACCATTCTCCTGTGTTACCTGGTCAATAACCCCATAAATCTAGCAAGTTCCACCCTTGATTTTCAGTCTTTTGACAATTTTTTTGTGGTCCCACAATTGCCACTTCATACTTCTCTGATTCTATCTAATTACTACTCCATAAGCAAGCAAATATTATTCGGTACACCCAACCCTCATGACACATTGACACTAATAACTCCCCCCAAAATTTAATTCTAGAGTTTCCTACAAGGTTAAAAAAAATTAAAATGAAATTACTCACTTGCACTAAACTAATTACCTTGCCACTATAGTTTCTATGCAAAAAAAGCATTTTTGTTCCTTCTAACAATCATTTTTAGATCTTCTAAAATGGAAAAGTGAATTATTTTTTTGAAAAAGACGGAGCATCAAACTATGAACCATAAAAATAACTACTATTCAATTGAATCATATTGTGTCTCCTACCCACTGATCCCACCTAACACACACAAAAGATGAAGTAACCCCCCTTTTTTTAATTTAATTTAATTATTATTATTATTATTTTTTATCTTTGACTGATTAATAAGTCTAATAATAACCACAAAGATGAAATGAGAATAACGTTTCACCTCTCATAACTTGACATCCAGTAAAGTAGTGAAAGAAGTTAAAAGTGTTTTACCATGTAATTCTCTATATAACCACTCTCCAAGTCCCATACAAAGGCATAGACCCAGTGGAGATTCTCTTGATTCCTTCAAATTCTCATTCCTTCCTATTCTTGGTAGCGTAACAAAAAACAAACCAGAGAAGAGAGAACTGTGGAACTTGATGGCAATCCGTGCCTTGTCTCAAAAGAAACTCCTAAAAAGCTTCTCTCTCCGCTACTTCTCCCCTAAGCCTCTCAACACCGCCGCTTCCGCTTCACCCTCAGCCTCTTCTTCCATCTCCATCAACCTCACAGAGAAGCCCGAATCCATTCTCCAAAACCACCTTGCTGCATTATCCGCAAACACAAACAACTCCTCCTACATCAACCTCCACGATGCTGAGAAGCTATTCTCATCTGTGTCAACCACAAAGCTCCTACGAGCCACAGCCAACCTGCACTTGGCGTCCATGGAACCCATTGTGGATTTGGGAATGTGGGTCATGAACTCCAAGCTCATGGACATGGAGGTTTTCAGAGATATTGTGTTGGCTTTTGTGAAGCACACGTTTTACGAGCATTTTTGTGCAGGAGAGAACGCTTTGGCCACTGAAAACACCGTGCGGAGCCTGAACAGTGGTGGCGCTGGACTTAGAGCCATGCTGGTTTATGCTGTGGAATATGCCAGTGACAATCAGTCCTGTGATCGAAACTTGGAAGCCTTCCTTGACACCGTTGAGATAGCCAAGTCTCTTCCACCATCTTCTGTAAGCTATTTCTCTTGGTTATTTTTATGGGAAATTATTGATTCACACATGTTGATGTACGTGCACTCTTTTTACACAATATCTATATTTTCACAACCTGTGTTTGTATTTTTAAGAATGAGTTCACAATTAACACGAGATTGATGATGTGTATGTGAATTGTATATGCGTGAGATAATCTGAAAGAATTTTCTAATTTTTTTAATAATTGATATATGCCTTTTTTTTCGTGGAATTGTTTCACTGCTTGAGATATTACTTTGATGAGTATGTGAAGAGAAAGATGGTAGAGATTGAAATATCAAAGATCTTACTTTTCTTTTTTCCCGTTAACCATAATTTGTTTTTGGAATTTATAATTTGGTTAGGTAAGGAGAAATTGTAATCCACTCTTGAACAAAGAGAAGGACGTAACACAAGTAGATAAAACCGAATAAGCAAATAAGTTTAGGATATATGATATGAGATGAGGTTGGGACATGTTTGTCATGAATATATGTGCCCCAAGTACTTCTATGTCTGGAAAAAGCCAATCTTTAGTCGTGGACCTGTGGAACCAGTTTTCAACTTGTGATGCAGTGACAGTAACAAAGATTAACCGCAATTGTTAGTCTACTTAGAAATAAGTCAATAATAATTGCAAATATGATCTGACAATAGTGAACTAGGGTATATATGGATTGTAATGTTTCCATCCTTTGTTATAGATGAATGTGTTGAAAAGTAAGCTAAGTGTGGACATATCTATGATTACTACTAGAAGTCTATTTGAAGATTAAATTTTGTACATACATAGGATATTTTGAAGTCAATATTTTTAAATTTTACTACTTTTCAATTCAAACTATAAACATTTATGAACTTGTCTCTAAAAGGCTTTACTTTGATGCACTAAGGCAATCATTGGGTTTGGGTGTTATAGAAACTTTCATTGATGACTTGCCAAAAGGCTAGTGGGATTTGTGTTTTTCATTACTTTCTTTGTCACTTTCTTGTGAAGTTTGATATGAATAATTGACCTTTTTTTTTCTTCCCATTCAACAGGTGAGTTTTATAATTGTGAAACTATCTGCTATTTGTCCCATGAAGCTGCTTGAACGGGTTAGTGACTTGTTGAGATGGCAATACAAAGACTCTTCTTTCAATCTACCATGGAAGCTAGATACCCTCCCCATTTTCTCTGATATTAGCCCTACGTATCACACCCTCAAAAGGCCAGAACCGTTAACATTAGAAGAAGAACATGATCTCCAACTAGGGCACCAGAGATTACTTAAAATATGCCAAAAGTGTCTAGATGCCAATGTCCCTTTGACAATTGATGCCGAACATACGTCAGTTCAACCAGCCATTGATTATTTGACATACTCTTCAGCGATCATGTACAACAAATATGATAACATTGTCATGTACGGGACAATTCAAGCTTACTTGAAAGATGCAAAAGAAAGATTGTTGCTGGCATCAAAGGCTGCAGACAACATAGGAATCCCAATGGGTTTCAAATTGGTCAGAGGAGCTTATATGTCAAGTGAAAGAAAACTAGCTTCTTCCTTAGGTTTTGAATCTCCTATTCACAATAGCATACAAGAAACACATGCATGCTATAATGAATGTGCTTCTTTTATGATTGATAAGATTGCCAATGGTCCTGGTGCACTTGTTCTAGCAACTCATAATGTGGAATCAGGTGAAGAATTTTCACTTTTAATTTTTAAGAATTTGTAATATAATGCACTGTTTGTTTGGCACATTATATCTAATTTAAGTTTTGATGATAAATAGGGAAAATAGCAGTGGCAAAAGCACATGATTTAGGTATTGGAAGGGTAAGCCAAAAGCTAGAATTCGCACAATTATACGGAATGTCAGAACCACTTTCCTTTGGTTTGAGAAATGCAGGATTTCAAGTTAGTAAGTACATGCCATTTGGCCCTGTGGAGATAGTTATACCATACCTTCTAAGGAGGGCTGAAGAGAATAGAGGGCTTTTATCAGCTTCATCCCTTGACAGGCAACTCATGAGGTAAATTTTAGTACTCTATAAAATTTTATGGCCAAAAACTTGGATATATAAATTGATTATGATGTTAATTACGGTGAGTTTGATTTTTATTTTATTTTATTTTTTGCATGCAGGAAAGAATTGAAGAGGAGACTAAAAGCAGCAGTTATTTAAGGTGCACAAGATGGCTTTGAACAAGATCGAGCTCAACTTGTCGCCAATTTTGTACAAATTTCAAATATTGTTATCATGGACGTTGACTTATTTGCATTAATGAAATTCGCATTGTATGATATCTCTAGTGTGTGTTTCTAGTTATATTTGGCTGACACTTCTCAATAGCAATCTCGTGTGTGTTTCTAGTTATATTTGTTATCATGAAATTCGTATTGTATGATATAACAATTCATATGATTGATGTTGTGTCAGCAACACAATAAATAACCATTTTTTTGAGTGATACTATAACTACTATAGATTTTATGTTACATAAGCCTTACAAATTTCTGTGTCAGTTTTTAACCAAAAAAAAAAAAAAAAGTTAATTCAAAAATTTGTTTAATATTATGTTTATAATGTGACATCAATCATATTTATTAACTATAGATATGCACAAGACTACATGCTAGTTCTATTAACATTAACGTGTGCTTAGAGGCTTTCTCTCTCTCTCTCTCTCTCTCTAAAGCATAGTGCTTTCATTCATTATTATAATTTTTCTTGAGGGAGTACTTTTCATTCATTATAGTAAAGGTTTTTTTTTTTGGATGAAGGACGATTTCATTAAAACAACTAAAGGATTACAAAAGGGGTAGGACAAGACCTGTTCAAACAGATTCCATACAAGTCATCCTCAAAAATATTTAAAACATCCACAGGTGGACTATTAAAAGCCATACAATCTGCTTCTTGGTTAAGGCTCATCTTAGCTAAAGAGTCTGCAACACGGTTCCCTTCACGAAAGCAATGATTAAATTTTATCCGACTGAAGCGGGAGCTGAGTAACTTGCAGTCATCTAATATAGGAGAAATAATATTGTTCACATACTGATCATTCCTCAAGGCCTCTATAACAGCTTTAGCGTCTAGTTCAACAATAATAGATGCTATGTTGAGATTGCAACACATAATAAGACCCTCCCTTAGGCCCCACAATTCAGCACAAAAACTATTAGTAATTCCTATACGCCTGGTGAATCCCAAAAGCCAATTCCCACAATCATCCCTTATTACTCCCCCACATCCAGCCACTCCCAAACTGCCACACACCGACCCATCCGTATTGAGTTTCATCCACCCAACATGAGGTTTTTCCCATCTAATCCTTTTAACACATCTACGAATCATCAATCTAGAGGAGGCTATACAATGAATGAATTCAAAAGTTTGATTCAGGATTTCAACATGCAGCTGCTGGTTTAGCCTTTTCCTTTGAAAAATGAAGTTGTTCTTGCTCTTACAAATATTCCAAATAGCGAAAGAAAACAAGGTATTCCACGGTGGATTCATATTGGTTGATGTGCTTCTATGATTCCCATTCCTGCTAAGCCAAACCAACAACTCACTTCTCCAAAACTCCTGGTCAACTTCTACTCTACCCAAATGATTCCATACCGCTTCAGCCCAAGGACAATCTCGGATAGCATGCAAAATTGATTCCTCCGCTTCTTGACAAATAGGACACACAGCTTCTTCACATGCACCTCTCCTCATCAGGCAACTCCTAACCCCAATACTATTGTGGGCACACATCCAAAGAAATGTTTTAACTCTTGGAAGGGTGTTTGCTTTCCATATCCAGCTAGTACTGAATTTTGGGCTCTCTTCATGCCCCATTGCAATCCTGTAGGCACTCTTCAAGTTAAAATTACCTTGAGCGGAGTCAGCCCATGCAATTTTATCACAACCTCTGCTTGTAATCGCAATAGGAGTAGCTTGAATCAACATTTTGATATCCAAAGGAAGCTCAAACGAAAGTCCCTTCCAATCCCAACCCGTATCTTTCAAGAAATCTTTAACTACCAACTTATTAACTTCCCGAGAAAGCGGCCCTTGAATAAGACTTCGGAGGGGGCCCTTGCTCAACCAACTACTATACCACAAACTCAACTTACTGTCCCTTCCAACTGTCCACCTACTGCCCTTCTCAAATGTGCCCATACCTTTCTTCATTGCTGCCTAAACCGAGGAACAAGGAAGGCTGTTGGGGTTTGCAGCACTCAATCTTCTTCCCGAACAGTACTTCTTGCTTAAGACTTGCACCCAAGGTGCATCTCCTTCGGTGTGAAACCTCCAATTGAGCTTTCCAAGAAGTGCAAGATTTCTTCCTTTAGCCGCCTGCAAGCCAAGACCCCCTTCTTCCTTTGTTTTAGTAACCTTTTGCTAACCAATCCAATGAATTTTCTTTAAAGAGTCCGAAGACCCCCAAAGGAAGTTACGGTTTACTCTGTCTATCCCATCCAAAATTATGCCAAGAAGGTAGGAACACTGCATTACATAAGCTGGAATAGTTGCCGATGAAGCATGAATAAGGACTTGTCGACCAGCCAAGCTTGAATAAAGGTTTAATGCATTTTATCAATTACAAAAATTCAAAAATACCGATATGGATAATGATATTTACCATAATTAAAAAAAAAAAAATCACATAGTTATAATGACAGAGAAAGTTGGGCCCCATGGCCACGTGGACAGATGTGTATTGCGCTTTCCAATGTCGAATGAGTTCCATACTTCCATGAATGTTTGAAACAAGCAGCCGTGCAAACCTCAGTGATTGCCAAATAAACAAAACATCGAATTTAGTAATCTTTTTTCGAATCATGGAGCAAGAGATCATGGAGTGTGGTACTTCTCCAAAGTTTGTCATTTAATCATTTTAGCAACACTTGCATTGCTAAACACATTCTGTATTGTTGGAGGAATGAAGAGGGTGATTACGGATGTGCAAACTTCGGTTTCAGAATCATTTACATTATTGCAGATTCTTTTATGTGGTCTGCTGGTTTTAATCAACCTGCCTGTTTACCAAGGTCTCTTCCTCAGGAGAGACAATGGCGGCTTGCCCACCTCCTCACTCGCATATTCGTCAATTATGTTTGCTCTATTGGGTTGTGCAATAGCCCTGTATTAAGTTCTAATTAGTGCCATGCAAAACTTCGAGTAATGCTTGACAAATTTCACAACTTTTGAGTTGGCACATTGTCATTATCCATTAATAAGTTGCCACACTTGGCCACATCAACAATTGTGAGATTTGTTTACTCTATACTAATAATTGAAAAACTTCGGCAGGCTAAGAAATGCATTTGACAAAACAATATCCGGTCAACATGATTTATTAGTGATTTTAAAGTTACAATATCTTGTATCTCATTAACTCATTTTAATCTGTTTTGCTTCATTAGAATATGAGAAATGTTATATATACAACATTTTTACAATACTTTCACAAAAAATCTTAAGTGACATATTGCTATTGGTTGTTATGAGTAGGTAAACCTTGGTTTGAATTTTCATCTGAATAGCAGAATTTAGGCACCATATGGTTCAGCATCAGAAAAGGCTCTTTATAAAGAAGATGTAAAAGATCATGGTTCCACAAAGCTGTTTCAAAATATAGAGGCTTGGTTGGCCCAAATCTATAGAATTCCTATAAGCAAGTCATTAACTACAAAACAGTCTACAAAGTATCAGAAATCCCTTCAGAATTCCAATATCAATTTTTTTAAAAAAATAATTTTTTATAAAAAAAAAAGTAGACCAAAAAAATTTAATTTGAGTTGATCACTTGAACTACCCCAATTTAAATTTTATTTCAAATTTGTGGTGGCAAACTTATTTGGGTCATTTGGCATTTCAAAACTATACTGTTTTGGGAGACAATTGGCAATAAGAGTGTGCATGGGTCAGGTTGGGATGGGTTAAGGGGATTTTTTGATCTAACGTACTATGGTGGGTTAAAAAAAAATTCAACCCAACCCAACCCAACCCAACCCATATGGGTCGGGTTAGGTCGAGTTGAACCTATGGGTTGGACAATATTTTTTATTACTATTATTATTAAATTGAGCAGAAAAAATATAAATATAAATATATTAAAAAAACCCAAAGATTAGTATCAATGTAACTTCTTGAAGGCAAACAACTCTAATGACTAAACAACAATAGTAAAAACAATAGGGAGAGGGCCAGATAGAGACAAACCTGCAAATCAAGATAGAGAGAAAGAGACACAACAAGTTGGCAAGAGAAAATATTGTAGAGTAAGAAATAGACCTGTAAGTTGAGACAAAGCAAAAATATTTAAAATTCAACCAAAAGAAAACTAAAATAAACAAAGCAAAAGTTAAACATTGATCCACCACGACAAGAGAGAAAAGTAGATAGAGCGAGAGAGAGAAACCAAAAAAAGAGAAATAGAGCAAGAGAAAGAAACCCAAGTACCTGCACCTAACATCGGACGAGAGAATCACCAGAGTAAGAAAGAGACCTGTGGTTGAGACAACACAAAATCATTTAAAAATCAGTAGAAAGAAAACTAAGAAATCAACAAAGCAAAAAATAAATACTGATCCACCACGGTAAGAGAGAGAGAGAGAGAGAGAGAGAGAGAGAGAGAGAGAGAGAGAGAACATCGAGAAACTTCACCTAATAGCGGAAGAGAGTGCTACCACCAGAAAGATAGAACTATTAGGATATGTGTGTTGATGGCCATTTTGGAAGCCCAAGGGGAAGGGAGAGGTCCAACAACACGGACAGAAAAGAGTTGGCAAACGGATAGAAAACCCATTAAGCCCAAGCAGCAGGAATAATAGATCACAAGCCCATGAGATGAACAAATGGGCCTTGAGGGAGTAAATGGGCTTAAAGGAGTTCGGAAAGAGAGAAAAAACAAACCATGAGCAGTATATGATGTGGAAAAGTGAGATTGGGCCACGGCAGGCCCAAAGTAAGGGGTTGATGGCAAACCCATGAACCCTAAGGATGAGGGATAATGTAATTGGGCCGAGGAAGCCCAAAGAATTTAGTAAAAGCCTATGGTAATGCAAAGTTAAGAAAAGAGCCGAGGATGCCCAAGGAAAGAAAACGGGCCCGGGACGTCCAAGGGAAAACAAATGGGACATAGGAGCCTGCCAGTAATATAATAAAAGAACCAATGGCCGTACTGGGCCATTGGGAGAAGAATAAATAGCAGGCCCGAAGAGGCCCAGCTAGATTGAGGCAAAACAACTTTGCAGCAGGAATGATAGAGTGATACGACAAGAGATGGTAGTAGGAAAAATGTGGGCTGAAGAAAAGCAAAGCCCACCGTCAAGCAAGGCCCAGCCCCTGAATAGGGTAAGTCATAAAAGAAAGGGAAACCAGAAAATAGTAAAAAACAGACGACAGACTGTGCAGGACAGCCACGGCAAACGCATGAGCAGTAGGTAGATTTTGGACATACATGAAAGAGAAGCACATGTAAGGTCTAGACCTCACCAGTATGTACCTAGCCAATACAGGACATGGTGAGGTCATGGGTCAGAGGTGAGAGGGTATGGTTTAGTGGTGAGGAGAGGGGAAAACATATTTTGAGGTTCCTGCTAGGGCTCTTTTGGGGGAAGTGTCCTGTTAGGATGACATACCACCCAAAGGAGCAAAGCTGAGCTGGAACCACTAGGTGCATGCCATGAGGGATAGGGAGAGAGAAGACACCCACACCATAGCAGGAAAAGGTGCCACACAGACGGATCGGTGGTGGTCGGCAGGTACACCTAGACCAGACAAAGGTGGTTAAGGCCTAAAATAGTAAAATCTAGTCACAGCAGGCACTATAAAGAGGCCATTGCCATGTACAGGAAAAGGGGGGACGACAAGCACCATGGGATTAGAAATTTGAAAACCAGGAAATAGAAAACAAGTATTAAGAAAAAGAAATAGAAAGAAAAAGATAAGAAAGGGGAACATTAGAAGAGAAGGAAAGAAAAAGATAGAGAGTTAGAACGGCAGGCATGCATCAATAGGTTGATTCCCTTTCTCCCTCTCAAAATCTTGCTCTCTTGCTGGAAATAAAGAGTGTTCTTGTGTACCAACCATTCAGGTCCACTTCCTTCAAAGTAATTAATTTTCACGGCAGGATCTCCCTAAGAGATTATTTACTTTGAGAAGAGGTGTTCTTCCCTCTCTGGTTTTGGTTCTGCAGACCAGATTTAATTTGATTTATTTTCTCTTTCAATAAACTCATATATTACCCACTTGTTTCCCACACTTTTCTTGTAAAATAATTGTTGTTAAACTGTGATTATCTTTTCTTAAGTAGGGATTATCTGTTTACCTTAATAAAGATGTCAAAGTACTTTATTTTATCTTATTATTATCATATTTGCCTGCCGCAACCCATCTGAAACAGTTCTGCCCGCCATAAGTGTGCTCTTGGTAGACGAGACATAGTTTGTGCACAAGCCGGATCAAATTGAGTTGCAGTTGGACCGGTCTCAAATCCTTTACTCAGAATACTTGGGTCCAATACTACTGGAGGCAGCCTAGCCCACTTTAACCAAAAAAGGCCCACCACAATGTGCACTTTAAATCTTATTGTATGATGCTATGTATGACATTATGTTATGATTAATAAAGTTGTTTTATTATTATTTAAAATAATGGTAACATGAATATTTGAACATTATCATAGAGTTCATGAGATGTATAGTATGTAATTTAGTCACAGAAGATATAAATCATAAATTCTTTGTAAACACAGAATTTTAGTTCGAAGTCTGTGATGAAATTTAGCATTTCATCTATGAAGACTATAACATATCAACTAAGATGATTTGTCTTGATTATAGAGGTGGAGACTTTTAGTTGATATGTTGATATGTTTTAGGTGTTAAGACATATTGAACTGGATTGTTGTGAGATTTATTATTCTACTAATGACTGTCAAATGAATAATAAATTTCACAACTTTTATTTACATCAACTCTTAATCCTGAAAGAATAATGAACTTAATCATGAAGCGTAGGTTGCTTTGATATATCAGGAGTGAGATCTAAAGTCACGATCAAAACCTCAGTATGTTGGGCATCCACATTTAGTATTGAAGGAACATATATTCTTAAGATGGAATTCATAATCTCTTAACGGAGATATAAAATATTCCATTGAGATAAGTTTAATGGGTTTAGTTATTCAGAATATTAGGCCTAACTACTTTAGTAAGAAGTTACTAAAGTATATATTTATGAAATTAAATTTCATAAATATATGATGAATAACTTAAAGAATTAAACCAGGTACTCAATGATTAAGATGTAATAATCTTCAAAGTGGCAGTCAACATTCATAACTTTGTATTACTACGAATATTTTAATGAAGGGTTGTATGTATAATAAAGTCTTGGAATATAATTTATTAATAAGGCCTAGAGTGCAATTATATTTATATAGTGGTATTAAATATAATTCATGGTAATTTTGGGCTTATCAAGAGTTGGCAGAAAGACCCAAAACCCATTGGAGCTAGTATCTAATTTGTTCCATTTTGGTCCTATTCCAAGCCACATATTAAAACCCAATTGGAATGGCCCAAAAGGCTAGCCCAGTTAGATAATCAGTTATATATAAGGAGAGAAACATACAAAATTTTATAAGAGAATGAAATGGTATGTATGTGAGTGTAAGCCACTCTCTTATTTTCTTTTGAACACATACATATAAACTGATTGAGAGACCATATTTCTTGGGCATAAGTGGAATTGAAGTGAAGATTAAAAGTGTACCCAAGTACTTCTAATCTTTAATTTTGAATTTCACCGCACCAAAGTTCACTCTCTTGTTCTTATATTCTGAAATTTACATAGTATATATTATCAATTGCGAATGAAGTAGATTCATTAATTTTCCGTTGCATATGTTTTGTATGCATTACAAACTATGTTTTTCCAACAAGAACCACCGCCGAGGCGGTAATGATAACTGATGGATGACAGTGGCTCAGCAGAGGGAGAGAGGGTTAGGGTTCAAAAGGGAGTGAAGTGGGAGAGGGGAGTGGGAGGCAACACATTAAGAGAAAATGACCTAGGGTTTGTATGAACTAATTGACTTTTATATAAGATAGGGAGAACTGATTAATTAAAAGATTTATTAATTATATAATATATTTTAAACATATATTAAATTATGTGTGGGTTGGGTTGGGTTTAGCGGGTTTGAAATTTTATGACTTGAACCCAACCCGACCTGTTATCAAAAAAAAATTTTGTAACCCAACCCAACCCACCAAGCCCTAAAAACCGACCCAACCCGTTGGGTTAGGTTGGGTCGGTTTTGGTGGGTTGGCTACATACCCCCTAATTGGCAACATGCAAAATCAAGTGCAACATTAAAAATAAGACTAAAATGCAAAACATATTCTCTATGTTTCACAAGAGTTCATTTCAGTTGTTTAGTTTTACTTTCGTTCATTTCAGTTCTCTAAATTTCAAGGTTATTCAATATAGGGCATTTCCATCAACTTCTGTTAAATGTTGCGGTTAATGGTTCAATTGTTTTTCTTTAAAATTTTAAATTAAAAAAAAATCCAATTAATGATATAAACCTATTTTCTAAATTAAAAAAAAAAAAAACAAACGTTGACAGAAAGTCTTAATTGAATAAACATGAAAGTTAAAGGACTATAATAAATGAAGGTAAATTAAAAGGACTAAAATAAATTTTGGCGAAACTTGGAAATAAAGGAAAGAGGAAATGAAATATAGAAGAACACAGATCTGAGTGGGGAGAGAGTTAGAAAGACAAAGACAAAAATATGATTATATGAGAGAAGAAAAGAAGTCAGTGGCTGTTAAAGGACAAATTTGATGAGCATCAACCATCTTTAGAGCCCCCCCTAATTGTTGGGTTACACGTGTGAGTGAAATCCAACATTGAATAATGATGAGAAGAATGAGTAGTTAATATAACGTAATTGAGTACATAACCCATTGGGGCTTAGGCCTTTTGGGCTAAAGTGTATTTCTATATGTTATATTAATTATTTTAGAAAGCTCCTTAAGGTGTTTATTTCCCCAACATGAGTATTATTTCCAATGGTGCTAGGCAATAATGAGGTGTGAGGTTCTCATGGAGGATAAAAGATGTGTAGAGTTGACATTTGAAGGTCCATGAATGACAAACTAGTGAAGGGAAAAACCCATAATTAGGCAAGGGGGAGCGAGTAGAACTTGTTCATTGCCCACATAGAGTTCTTGAAACCCACAGAGAGGCAGAGACTCACATGTGATGGGGAGATTGTTGGGTAACATGTGTGAGTAAAGTCCCATATTGAATAATGATGAGAAAAATGAGTAGTTAATATAACATAATTTGCTGCAATAAAAGCTTAAAGATACATAAGCGGGTGTGCTTGTACTTGCTGTAGAATCCAAGAAAGAAGGAGTCCGTGGTCTCGAAGCTTGCATGTGGTCATGATAGTAAGTTTTTTACTGGTGGGTAGCAATAGAATGTTAGTGGTCTAAGTTCTATTGTACAAATTTCAATTCTTTCATAGTGGATTTGGTTTTTACCTTGAGGATAGCAAGGTTAAATCCTCCCTAGGTTTTTACCGATTTGGTTTCCTGGTCATCATATCTTTGTGTTCTTTATATTCCGCACTTTACATTGATATGATTATATGATTGTGTTAACCTAGATCTGAAATTTGAACTAAGTAATCATTTGGCTAATTAACTAGGTTAATCCAATTGTGTTTTAAGAGGTCTAAAAACACACAAAACACATAGACAAGTATTGATTCTTGCTTGTTTAGATTTATATACCTTTCTTTCACTTTAATTTTGCTTCAAAACACACTTATGGAAGCTTCCAAATTAGCCTCAATTTCAATCTTGTTAAGCTAATTCCATGTGGAGTTCATTCATAACTTCTAGTTCCACAATCATTATGTCATTGTGCCAAAAATACCTTCTCCAACACAAAAGAAAGTGAAACAAAGAAAAAACATAAGAAGCAAACAAGTAGACAAGTCATTGATTCTTCCCTGCTTAGATTTTTATATCTAAGGCATTTATGTTTCTTTATTAGATTTATATACCTTTTTTTCTCTTTTATTTTATCTTCTTTCCCCCATGGTTATACTTCATTCTAACTTTTCCTCTTTCTTTTTTCCACCATTCTTTTCCTAAATGTGCCCATACTATCAATTTATTCTCGAATTCATTCATTAAAGAAATTTATTTAGACATCTCTATCTAGATTATATTACATATAATTCTATTTCATTTATGATATTTGGATTATAACTTTTTTAGGTAAAATATATTCAAAATTGTAATTTAAAATTTCTAATATTGATTTATATTATGTTAACGAGAAAGGTAATTCAAAAATTCTATGTTGTTTTATTATTTAAATTATAAAGAATCCAAAGTCGAAGTTCAATCTTTATGAAAGAATGCACCATTTATAAATTCTACCAACATCACAATTGTCATACTCTCAATCAATCCACCATGATTACATTTTTGGACAAAAAATACATATATTCTTGGGGATCCAAACATTTTAAATTGTCAAACTTTACATTTATGTTTTGGATTTAATTTTGCAACAAGTATATTAGTGCCTCCCAAATTTTCTTAATTTTATAGTAATCTTCTAAAATTATTTATATAGTTGATATTACTTTGAACCCTTAATTTTGACGTTCTAATTTCACCACTAACTACTTTTCATACTGTTATTGTCACCACCACTACCATCATCATCATTGTTAATACCATTAAATGAAAATTCAGAGATATTAGAGTGAAAGAAACTGAAAAGATCAAGTAACTTGCAAAATAAACTTGATCATATGCTTTTCTTTCTCTCATTCATTACATATTCGCTTTCTATATCTTATTAGTTTAATGTCTCCCTTCATTGAAAATAATCAATGAAGATGTCATTGATTCTTGCTTGCATAGATTTAAATACCTAAGGCATCTATGCTTACTAGATTAGATTTATATACATTTCTTTCTCTTTTATTTGCCTTTAAAACACACCTAGGGAAGCTTCCAAGCTAACCTCAATTTCAATTTTGATAAGCTAAGTTCATGTGTAGTTAATTTATAACTTCCACTATGCATATGATCATTATGCCATTGTATTAAAAATATCTTCTCCAACATAAAAAAAAAAAAAGAAAAAAAGAAAAAAAGAAAAAAAAGAGGTGAAACAAAGAAAAAACATAAGAAGCAAACACGTAGACAAGTCATTGATTCTTGCTTGCTTAAATTTATATACCTAAGGCATTTATGTTGTTTTATTAGATTTATACCAGTATGTAACTCGTGTTTATGCACAGATATGATAAATTGTAGTGGTGTTTGTTAGGTTCTAAAAACTTAGGAACTAATGTATTTAGAACTCTAATGTGCAATGTTGGCAAACCATGATCAAAACAGTTGTTAGTCTTGTTTAGACTTGCTCAAAGTGTGTACGTTGTATGTAAAGTTGGAATCAAGTGGCTGCAGAAGTATTAGTGACTTTTAGCCTGGCTCGATCGATCGAAGAATAGGCTCGATCGATCGAATCTCGAGCATAATGTTTTTTCTGCAGATTTTTCCAACTCAGCCCTAGCTCATTAAAACGTTTAGGATTTTATGTTTTGCCCTAAGTATAAAAGGCAAACCCTAGTCATGTTTTTGAGGTTGCTCATATTGCTATTTGTGTTAATCTCTTGTGAGATCAGAGAGGAGCTTTCCTTCACGCAAGCTTAGGATTATTAAGAAGGAGATTTCTTCAAGAGCTTGATGATCATTCAGTTGTTGCCATAAGAGCTTAACGATACACAAGTGGGAGTGCTTGTATTTGCTGGAGAATCCAAGAAAGAAGAAATCCGTAGTCTCGAAGCTTGCATGTGGTCGTGTCAGTAAGTTTCTACTGGTGGGTAGCAATAGGATGTTAGTGGTCTAAGTCCTATTGTAAAAATTCGATTCTTTCATACTGGATTCAAGTTTACCTTGAGGATAGATAGGTTAAATCCTTTCTAGGTTTTTACTGGTGTGGTTTCTTGGATCATCATATCATTGTGATATTTATAGTTTCGTTGCTATGCATGATACGATTGTTTGATTGTGATAACCTAAATCTGGAATTTGGACTAAGTAATAACTTGGCTAATTAACTAGGTTAATCCAATTGTGTTGTAAGGGGTCTAAAAACATACAAGTGGTATCAGAGCTGGTAGCTCTCTTGTTGTAGATCTTTTGATCTCTGAGCTGATCTTTAACCCCTGTTGTCATGGAACACGGACACTCTCTTGTTATTCCACCTCATTTTGATGGGAATAATTATGCTTATTGGAAAGTAAGGATGAAAGCATTCCTGAAATCAATTGATGAGAGAGTCTGGAACTCTATTGAATACGGATGGGAGAAGCCCATTACTCCTATTAGTGAGTGGCAAACTTCTCAAAAAGAAGCAGCTATGTTGAATAGCAAAGTTATGAATGCTATCTTTAACGCCGTTTCTATGGAGGAATTTAAGAGAATCTCTAATGTTGAGGTTGTTTATACTGCTTGGAATATCCTTCGGACTGTGCATGAAGGCACAAAGGCTATTAAAATCAATAAATTGCAGCGATTGGCTTCTAAATTTGAAAGCATTAGGATGTCTGATTATGAATCTTTTGATGAATTTTATGCTAAACTTAATGATATTGTTAATTCTGCATATAATTTGGGAGAAATTTATAATCAACCTAAAATTGTTAGGAAGATTCTTAGATCTTTAACTGAAGATTTTAGACCCAAAGTGACTGCCATCACTGAGAGCAAGGATGTGGACTCCATCCTTTTTGATGAACTTGTAGGATCTCTTCAATCCTATGAGTTAGACCTACCTAAGACTAGCAAATCCAAATCAATGGCTCTTAAGTCAGTTGGTGATGTTGATGTTGGTGGATTTGATGATGAGCTCTCTGTTACGGAGATTGCTTACCTTGCTAAGAACTTTAGGAATTTCCTTAGAAACAACAACAGAAGGGCAAGAGATAAGAATACTGCTGAACCTAAAAACTTTAGGAAGAATGATCCCACTAAGGTTAATGAAAGTTCAAAAACGTGTACAAAACACCTTTGAACGTTTAGACCCCCAAATTACAACTTAACCAATTCAAGCAATATGTCAAACAACTAGTGTGCGGAAACTTAACATATGCCATAATATGAAATTGGTTGAAAACTATCTAAGCCATAACAAAATAAAATCCACAGCAGATAATAAATAGGCAAAGATAGAGAGGAAGGAAAATGCAAACACAAAGACAACACGCGATGTGTTATCGAAGAGGAAACCGAAGTCCTCGGCGAAAAACCTCTCCGCCGCCCTCCAAGCGGTAAGCAATCCACTAGAAAATACAGTTGGGATACAAGGACAGCAATAGACCCTCCAAGCCTAATCTACCCAGTGCACCTAAGCCCTCCAAGCTTCTTGCTCCAACGAGGTTGCGCCGAACCTTTTTCTTTTCTAGCTTCCCGGATTTCGCTACTAGACCGTAGCATCAACCAATGAAAATTGGTTCCTTCCTAACTGCTTCCTAGAAATCCAAACAACTGACTCACAGTGATGATAATGGTGAGAACCAGGTTTGGTATAATGCCTCTCAAGGATTTGACAATGGAGAGGAAGAGAGTTGAGGAATTTGAAGAGACTCTAAGGTAGAGATTGTGGGTGATACAATCTGGTTTTTCTTTAGGGTTTCTCTCTCAAAATTCTCTCTGGAAACTCTCTTTCAATCGTGGGTAAAAGGGGTATTTATACTGGAGTGGGAGAGGAATGTGAAACGTCAGGTTTTACAAAACAGGGGTGGCTCGCGGCTTGACCTCGCGGCTTGACTAAGTCGCGAGATCCAGTCGCGAGTTAACCGTATGGCCAGTTGTCCTGTTTTGTCCTGTAGTGCTCCAGCTAGCATGACTGTTCATCTTCCAGCATGCTTGGCATGTGTGCTGCTTCTGGCGGCTTGCAGCCGCGAGTCACCCGCGAGTCCCAGCCGCGAGTCTCTGTTTTCTTGCACACTCTTGAGCAATCTTCACTCTATCTCACTCACTACCCTTACAACAAACCCACCTAAATACAGGGTTACTAAATGCTGAATTACAAGAAAATTTGGCACGGAATAAAGCCAATTAGATGGTTGAATAAATTCAACCTTACAATCTCCCCCTTTGGCTATTCCGTGACAAAACCCTAAAACAGACTCTAGACTTAACATGTGAGTTGGGAACAGTTGAACAAAACTCACTCACACCTAACTCTAGAAGCTGTGAAGCACTTGAATCATATGAACATAATACTCCTGAAACACAACAATACACCATGATCATTGTAAGCAGAAAATTATAAATGCATATGAAACAGGCAATATGTGATCAAGCAAAGATGGAGTTAAGAAACAAACCATGGCTTGATCAACCAAGTGAACACCACAAGGTAGTGATCACAGTGCTCATTCACACTTGGAATGAACACAAGGACATACAAGTTAACAAGCACAAGGCAAGACACTTGTATGCTCAACACTCAACCAATGCATAACACACAAGGCATATGCATCTAGGAACAATCCTACAAGGGCATAAGAGTGACAGTACATAAACCAAAATGCAGAACATTTAGATTAAAGTACTGATTTCAACATAGCATAAAGGCTGCATTAAGCAAGGTACATACCATAAAGCCTACAAACTATGCATAAAAACATTAACCCTAAAAGCTTACAAAAGCACATGGGTACAAACACAAAAGCATCCTGAATAACATCATCAATATATTAAAGATTAAACCAAGAGTATAGGTTAAGAGTTAGAAACAGCTATACACCAAAACACAGTGTATCAAACCCATTAAATAGTACGCAACAAACATAAACCTAAAACCATAAGTTTAGAGGATAAGACTAAAAACAAAAGTATGACAAAAGTATGCACACTTCCCTTTGAACTTTTCTCCCCCTTACTGAATGCTCTCCCCCTTTTTGTCACGAATAGCTAAAGGCTCTCGTCCAACTTTCGTTGAATATCATCTAGCTGATTCTTCATAGTCTCGAGACGCATTTGGACATGGTTGTTTGTGGAGTAGAGAAGTGCCACAAGCTCATCAACGCGTTTCTGAATATGCTCAAGTACACTGCCAACTCTATCAGTATGAGGAGCAGTCTGTGCTTGCGGAATACTAGCCGGTGAAGCTTCAGGAACAGCACGTGATGTAGATGTGGTATGTGCAGGTGTCTCTGAGTCAGGGGTAGATGGAGTAACCAGAGAGATGTGAGCACTTCTTGGTGATTTAGAGGAGTGACTTCTGCTAGCTTGAAGAGTGAACAAGGAAATGGGACGTTGACGAGTCAACATTTTTCCATCTGCAGGAGGAATAATGCCTGCACGAAGAATGAGCTTCATGATGAGACTGCAAAATGGAATAACTCCTCGAGCTGCAGATCGACACGCGGTCTTCCTCAAGGTGTAGTAGATGTGAGCACATATATCAATGGGGGCTCCTGTAATAAGGTCACAAAGAAATAGAGCTCTCCCAAGATTGATGAATGTAGTGTTGGACAGTGGGTAGAGATTGGTGAACATGATCAACTTCAGTGTGGTCAGCTCAGGTGCAAACTTTGCGGTGCTGATGGATGTTCCTGCACTGGATACTTCATGATCGTATCCTAGGATTTGTAAAATTTCTCCAACTTCTGGATTTCGTTCATCATAAGGAGTTATATTCACATTCTGAGGTCTGGTGATGCCGAGAAGATCTGCGATGGAGTCTGGGGTAACACTAAACTCTGTTCCTCTGACCCAGAAAATGAGTTCAGGTCCAAGATCAGTTGCATTGGAGAAGCATTCTTTGACCAGCTCATCCATTGGATCATTAAAGTTCCCGAACAAGTTTGCCCAATCTCGTTTCTCAAAGATTCGAGGGATGAAAGTGGTCCCTAAGGTGTTGAACTCTACCACCCGTTCCACTATAGTGGTTGACTTGTCAAACACATTTGAGTAGGCGTGTGAGTTAAGCGGAAGTCTGAACCTATCCTCATTGGGATCTTGAGATGCCTGAGATGATAGACGAGTCCTTTTAGCAACTGGTGTTGCTGGTTCGTCAGTAACAATGTCTTTACCCCTGGAAGATCGACGAGACATCTGCAAGAGAACAGGCCCACAGCAAAGAACCAAACAACAATACCACACAAGATAATTGTCAACAAGATTCAGTGTAAACAAAATATCAATATATAAACACAAACTGAAGATAGTGCAGACCCAACCAAACTTCCAACAATACAAAGAAGCACAAAATAACAGGTGCAGCAAAATGGTGATAGTGCACCAAGACATAGATAGACAACACAACTGACAAAACTGTCAATGAGACAGGTTATCATGACCATGATATGCAAACAGATACAACATTCGAACATTTAGAGCAGATAACATAAATCACTCCACCAGAGATATGAACAAGGGGAAAATATTTCAACATGAAGAAACCAATCATCCACACTAGAGCACATGGTTGAGAGACATACATTATGTTATCATAAAAACTCAGTAACCAATACCGAACACCAATATCAATACTTAAGCAAGTGAAATGAGTAAGTCAAATAGACACCAAACCCATTTAAGAAAAGATTTTCAGACTCAATAATAGGCAAAAATCAGAACAATGAAAAACACATTGTGACCGCTCAGCATGAAAACAGGAGAGAACAATATCAAACAAGACACTCCATACCCATTACACAAAGAGAGAAGTATTTCGAACATACTAACAGTCCAAACGGTAACAAAAATATGCAGGAAAAAGAAAATGAGATTGAGAAAGCAAAACCCATACCTTTTCTTGATGATTTGGATAAGAAATGAAGCACCAATGAGGTTTGAAAATGGATTCACGAAGTGTTTGGAAGGAAGATAGTTTAGAGAGAAGATGAACAGTTACAAAAGTTCGAGGGAAAAACTGAAAAGAGGTTTAAAAACTGCTCCTGTTTCTGCAAAACACGCGTTTTTCGTGACTTGATTAAGTCGCCACACAGTCGCCAGCTCAAGCCGCCAAAGTACTCAAGAACAAAAATTTGAAAAATTTTTCTAAGTGTTTTTCGCGACTGGAAGGTCTAACCGCGAGTGAGTCGCGAGCTGAGCCGCGAAAATCTCTGAGTGAACCTCGCGACTGGACCTTTCACTCGCGAACAAGTCGCCAAAAATGACCAGCGAAGATGCGACTGAGGCTCACGACTTGACATACCCGCGACTGAGCCGCCAGAACAGGGCAAAACTGGATTTTTGAAATTTTCAGATTTTTTAAACAAAATACTTTCCAAAAACACCTAAAACACTCAAAAATCTTTTTGTGCTTGAATTAACAAAGATTGAGCATGTGAAAACACATTTCATCAAGTACAATCACACAAATGAATATGGCATTTAATGAACATAAACTTGTGTGTTGTGTGTGGATATCAACAATGAGATAGTCCTTCGTCTAATGTGAAGCTTCAATGATCAATTCAACCAAGGCATACACAATTAGCACTAGATCATGTGACCCATCTCAATTATAGAAATATGTATATATGACCTCCCACACAACTTGATAACATAACTTGGAGCTTATCATTTGACTCCACTTTCAATCATAACATTTGATCTTTTTGATCTTTTGAGGCAATCATCTCTCATTGTGAGAGTGATATATGACATTTCACTTTAAAGAACAGGCCTTTGGCCTTTTTTAATAAACATTCACTTTAATATAAGGTCGCTTACCCTTTTTCCTAGTCAAATACTAGAATGTGCGACAGGCTTTTGCAGCTCAATATCTCTTTTCATTTGGAGATTTACATTTGGTGAGCTCTTTTTAGCAAAACAAAAATAAAGAGTGGGAAGATATATAAACACAAGTCTATGCATGTCTCAAGATCAACAAAACCATTCACTAATCATTCATGACAAGTTTGAAGATCTATTTACAACAATCACATAGATTTCAAGATTTTTCCCACAGTGATAAAGGTGCATGAAAACAAGCAATGCTCAAAAATGCACAAAGCCATTAGCACAAAGGTACAAGGCAAAACAAGTTTTGAGACAAAACTCAACAAAGTCAATCAAGCTTTTTGATTTTCTAATTTTTTATGTGATTTTTGGATTTTTGACACAAGAAACAAAAAGATTGATAAAACAAAATTAAAAATATTCACAAGTAGACAAGCAAACAACCGACATCAAAAACAGCAAGCAAACCAAACAAACTTTGTCACAAAGCATAGGAAGTATTAATGCATGGACATGTTGTAATGCTTATGCATGAGTACCCTTTTTCACCCACACGTCACTTGCGTTTGGGGTGATTTCCTTATAGGATTGAGTACGGGAGTTAGGGCTTTCAAACCTTCGTGAGAAGCTTTCCAAGCAGTTGGTGAATGCACCAATCATCTTCATCACGTTCATCATTCCGGGATCTCCATTTTGATCTCTAGATTGATCACCTGCCCAAATTCTCCTATCATTTCTGGGTCCTCCTGACCTTTGAGGAGTTGCATTGTTCTTTGCTCTCAGCTTTTGGCAATTTGGTCGAGTATGCCCTTGAAGTCCGCAATAATGACACACATAAGTTCCTCTAGGACTTCTTTGTGGTCGTGGACGTGACTTGGCACGAGATTCAGACCTGCCCACAGACTGATTACGGGGATTCAGCATCCGTTGGTTCACCACATTCTTCTTCTCCTCCACCTCGAGCTTCTCACTAGTAAGGTCAGCTACAACTGGATCTTTAGCCTTTACAAACTTCACTTCTTTAGTGACATTTCCAGATGAACTACTTCCTCCGGTATATCCCAATCCGGATTTGTCTAAAAAGCTCTTTTGAGATGAGATAACATCATCTAGCTTCTTGGTGGTGACCCTCTCTATTTTAGCATTCGCTTGCACAACCTCATTCTCAAGAAATCTCACTTTTGTGTAAGCTTCGGACAACTCACCATTCAGTGTTTCTATCTCACATTTGGCCTCCCTATATCGAATTAGGAGACTTTTGTAGTCCTCCTCAGCCTTCTTCATTTTTCTCACAGCAGCCTTGGCTACCCTTGTGTACTCACCCGACTTCTCCAAGAGTGAGTTATAATTCTCTTGAAATTTGCTGTGCTTTCATCTTCTTCAGCATTTGATTCTTCAACGATTCCTAGTGATTCATCATCACTATGTTCTCCAAGGTCTCATACAAGCAGATTCAACTCATCTGAAGACTCAACATGAGCAATAGTCATAAAAGCTGAATAGTTCTCCTTTCCATCACAGCTCTCTTCAGATTCTGAGTTAGACGAATCTGAGTCACTCAAGGTCGTGGCATACACTTTACCTTTCGATTTCAAATAATTCGGACATTCCTTCTTAAAGTGTCCATGCCCGTTACATTCGAAACAAGTGACACCTTGTGTGGGTTGGGATTCTTTTCCATCTTTCTTTTTGAAATCCCTCTTCTCCCTTCCAGAACTTTGGAATTTTCTTTTATCATCAAATTTGCCATTATTTTTGAATTTCAAGAACTTTCTGAAATTTTTGACAAGGTAGGCTACATCTTTGTCAACCACATCTTCTCCCGATGAGTCTTGATCTTCCACCTTCTCATTAATGGTCTTTAGAGCAAGGGATTTACTCTTCCGTTGATTGGGCAGCGACATCTCATAAGTCTGCAGAGAACCAACCAGCTCCTGTACTTTGATGTCATCAAGATCCTTGCTCTCTTCAATTACTGTCACTTTAGCACGAAAACTTTCCGGCAATGATCGAAGGATCTTTCTTACAATCTTTGAGTCCTCCGTTTTCTCCCCCAAGTTGAACTTACTGACAACCACCTCATTTAGCTTTCCATAGAAAGAGTCAAAAGACTCATCCTCACTCATTTTGAGCTCTTCAAACCGAGTGGTCAGCATTTGTAACTTGGTGTCTTTCACTTTCTTCGTGCCTTCATAAGTGGTTTCCAGAATCTCCCATGCTTCTTTGGAAATGGTAATGTGAGAAATCCTGTGAAATTCATCTGGAGACACACTACAGAAAATAGCATTGAGTGCTTTACTGTTAGCATTAGATGCAGCAAGTGCTGCCTTATCCCATGTGGATTTGGCTGCCTCAGGTTTGGTCCAACCAATCTCAACAGCATCCCAAACGGATTCATCAATAGAACACAGAAAAGCTCTCATGCGAACCTTCCAAAAAGCATAATTACTACCATCAAAATATGGAGGTGCATTTAGGGATTGAGACCTATCCATCTCAAAAGGGAGTCAAGGATCACACAATGGTAATGAAACCAATAGCAGTGTACCCGCTCTGATACCAATTGAAAGTTCAAAAACGTGTACAAAACACCTTTGAACGTTTAGACCCCCAAATTACAATTTAACCAATTCAAGCAATATGTCAAACAACTAGTGTGCGGAAACTTAACATATGCTATAATATGAAATTGGTTGAAAACTATCTAAGCCATAACAAAATAAAATCCACAGCAGATAATAAATAGGCAAAGATAGAGAGGAAGGAAGATGCAAACACAAAGACAACACGCGATGTGTTATCGAAGAGGAAACCGAAGTCCTCGGCGAAAAACCTCTCCGCCGCCCTCCAAGCGGTAAGCAATCCACTAGAAAATACAGTTGGGATACAAGGACAGCAATAGACCCTCCAAGCCTAATTTACCCAGTGCACCTAAGCCCTCCAAGCTTCTTGCTCCAATGAGGTTGCGCCGAACCTTTTTCTTTTCTAGCTTCCCGGATTCCGCTACTAGACCGTAGCATCAACCAATGAAAATTGGTTCCTTCCTAACTGCTTCCCAGAAATCCAAACAACTAACTCACAGTGATGATAATGGTGAGAACCAGGTTTGGTATAATGCCTCTCAAGGATTTGACAATGGAGGGGAAGAGAGTTGAGGAATTTGAAGAGACTCTAAGGTAGAGATTGTGGGTGATACAATCTAGTTTTTTTTTTAGGGTTTCTCTCTCAAAATTCTCTCTGGAAGCTCTCTTTCAATCGTGGGTAAAAGGGGTATTTATACTGGAGTGGGAGAGGAATGTGAAACGTCAGGTTTTACAAAACAGGGGTGGCTCGCGGCTTGACCCCGCGGCTTGACTAAGTCGCGAGATCCAGTCGCGAGTTAACCGTATGGCCAGTTGTCCTGTAGTGCTCCAGCTAGCATGACTGTTCATCTTCCAGCATGCTTGGCACGTGTGCTGCTTCTGGTGGCTTGCAGCCGCGAGTCACCCGCGAGTCCCAGCCGCGAGTCTCTGTTTTCTTGCACACTCTTGAGCAATCTTCACTCTATCTCACTCACTACCCTTACAACAAACCCACCTAAATACAGGGTTACTAAATGCTGAATTACAAGCAAATTTGGCACGGAATAAAGCTAATTAGATGGTTGAATAAATTCAACCTTACAGTTAACAACATTGATAAACCTAGAGAAAAAGTAGGTCAATCTTCTAATAGTTCTATGGGTCCTCAATGTTTTGGATGTCAAGGGTATGGTCACATAAAATTTGAATGTCCTACATACTTGAGGTCTAAGGGCAACGCTATGACTGTAACCCTTAGTAATGATGAAGTTTCTAATGAGGAGTCTGGTTGTGACGAGGATGGAAACTTCATTTCTTTCACTGCTACTTCTATAGTCAACGAAAGTGTATCTGTTGAAGAGAACCCTTCTGATGGGGAACTCTCTAAGGATGCAGATCTTCAAGAAGCTTACAATAAACTTTGCAAAGTTGTTGCAAAGGATGCTATGAATGTTGAATTAGGCTTGAAGAAAACTGCATCTCTTGAACATGATAAAAAAAAATTTGCTTGTTAAATTGTTTGATACTACTGAACTTTTGAATAATGTGAAGACTGAGAACATGCTTTTGTTTGATAAAGTTAGGAATTTGGAACATGAGATTTCTGTTGCTAGAGAACAAACTAATAGGTCTGCTAGTTCCAAACTTGATCAAATTCTTAGTGTCCAAAAGCCTCCTTCTGACAAAACTGGATTAGGTTTTGTAGAAAGCATCAATGTATCTGCACCCAATTCCACTATCTTTGTTCCTTCATCTTCTTCTGAATCCCCTGTGAGTGAGCTTGTCAAACCCTTAGAAGTTACACCTCCTAGGAAGATTAGGGTTGATCTTAAAGAATCCAAACCTATGAAGTCTACCCTTTCTAAGGACAAGTCACATGATAAGCCTGTATGGGTTTGTCATTTTTGTGGAAAGTTTGGACACATTCGTCCAAACTGTTACAAGTTGCAAGCTGCTAAGAGAGCAAGCAAACCAAAAGTACATGTGCCTCAAGCACAAGATCCTATGGTACTCATTGGTGAATTGGTGAAGGCTCTAAACCTTTATTCCAATCCTGGAGTTGGAAATCATTCCCATGTGAATAAGAACTCCAATGCTCGTGGTGCATCTAAAAAGTTTTGAATGCAAAAGACTCAATCTAATTGAGTTCTTTTGACATGGTCCTTGTGCTTCATTGCTATATTCTTTGTGACCATTGTTCTTTGTTTTGTTTGTTTTTTTGTTTTGTTTTGTTTTGTTTTGTTTTTTTTTTGTTTTCTTTTTTTCTAGGATTTGTATTGCATAATATTCATGCATTTCATTCTAGGTTGTTCTTGTTTTTTTTTTTTTCAAAAAAAAAAAAAAAAAGGAAGAATAAGGAAGCAAATTGTGTTTTGCACTATTTTCTTGGTTTTGAAAACAAGGTTGGTCAATTTATTTTCACATAACATGTCTTTTGTACCTTGTTTAGCTTTGATGAGCTTACTTATTGCACTTTACTAGTTGGAGCTTTGTAGTGCATCTTGTGAAGGAAAGATGTTCATGGTTTTGATCACTTTGTCTTGATCTTGAAGTCACATGTCTTTGACTGTCGGACTTGAACCTTTTGAGAAAGGCATAAATAACCATCCCACCACTGTTTACTAGCCAATCATGAACACTTTAGTGCATATCGTAAGATTTTGTACTCGAGAAAGTGTAGTACATGCACAAAAAGAACATAAGGTGTAGCTTCAGTTTAAATGTTAAAATTGATGCGTACATTATTGGACTTAAAGCTAAATCAAATAAATAAAATTGGTGTGTACATTATCCTGGCTATTTTAATAAGTTTCTGAATAATTAAAATTGGTGTGTATATTATGAGGCAAAATCAAGAAACTTACATGATTGCAAGCTTATGATCTAGGAGATGTGGGAGTTATATGATGTAACTCTGACAGTTTTAGACCCCTTGAAAACACAATTGGATTAACCTAGGTAATTAGCCAAGTTATTACTTAGTCCAAATTAACAAATCTAGGTTATCACAATCAACACAATCATATCATGCAAAGCAGTGGAAAGATAAATAACACAATGATATGATCACCTAGGAAACCAAACCGGTAAAAACCTGGGGAGGATTTAACCTAACTATCCTCAAGGTAAACCTGAATCCACTATGAAAGAATCGAAGTTGTTCAACACGACTTAGACCACTAACATCCTATTGCTACCTACCAGTAGAAACTTACTGACATGACCACGTGCAAGCTCTGAAACCACGGACTCCTTCTTTCTTGGATTCTCCAGCAAGTACAAGCACACTTACTTGTGTTTCTTTAAGTTCTTATGGCAGCAATTGAATGATCATCAAGCTCTTGAAGAAATCTCCTTCTTGATAATCCTAAACTTGTGTAAAGGAAAGCTCCTCACAGATTTCACAAAAGATTTACACAAACAGCAATATGAGCAACACTAAAACGTGGCTAGGGTTTACCTTTTATACCTAGGGCAAATTAGAAAACCCTAAACGTTTTAAAACAAAACTAGGGCTGAGTTGGAATTCTACAAAAAAACCCCTCTGACCCGATTTTTGATTGATTGAGCCTAAGCTTCGATCAATCGAACCAGGTCGAGAAGCATAAATAACTTCTGCAACAGCTTATTCCAACTTTACATAAAATGAACCAACTTTTAGCAAGTCTAAACACGATTAACCAACTTGTTTTGATCATGGTTTGCCAACAATACACATTAGAGTTCTAAATACATAAAATCCTAAGTCTTTAAAAACTAACAAACTCCCCCTTTGGCAATCTGTGACAAAACACAACTAAAAGCTCAAAGTTTACAAAGAAAAGCCCTTCACAAAAATAATGCTCATAAAAACAAATTTAATCCTAACTACTATCCATCAGTTGCAAGTGTAGACAGCAGCTCAATTGAATCAACTTGTATATTTTCTGAAACACTAAACAAAATGCATAACCGTATGTGTGGAAAATACAAGTAAACAAAATAAATTCTTGTTGATATAACCAACACACAATAAAGACATATATCAATGAATAACTCATAAATATAAATCAATAAGCAGTTGAAACAAGAAACATATAAAGCAATAAAAGTATCTCCCCCTAACATGAATATCCCAACAAAAGTATGGCAATAGCTAAAAAGATAAATATACAATGTGAAGCACCTAGATACAATCTAAACTCCACAAGCTCCAACCAACCAAAAATGCTCTCCCTCTGAAAACAAAACTCTACAAGTGCAAGTGCTTAACTATGTACGCCCACTTTTTGTGACGGAATGCCAAAGGGCAATCAAAATCCATCATCAAAAGGAGGTGGCGGTGAAGGTCGTCGAAACTGTGCCAACTCAGCGCGCATAGCACGAATCTCATCGAGCACGTCCACCAAAATCTGTCCATGAGCCGCCTAAACAGTCAAGACATGATCCAATGTACGTCGAATGTCTGAATCATCCGAAGTAATCGGTGGAGGAACATCACATCAATAGTAGCAACACCAAACGCCTCAGCCATATCAGCACCTGTAGAAGAGGGAGGAGGGGGAACAACACTAGATGACGCACCTCTAAGACGCATAGGACCAACTCTCAAGTGAGCAGCCCTCTGTCTAAGGAAGGTGGCACCTATGGGAGCTACAACATGAACGGGCTCACCAGAAGGGAAACTATCTAGACCAAGATACAACAAAATTCTATGAATGAAAATAGGATGAATAAGAGCAAGCGCTACGGCAGAACTCCTATGAACTCCATTCAAAGAATGAAGAAACAGATGAGTAAAGCTGATAGACGCAATAGACACAAAAGTGTACAAAAACACACATTGCTCAAGAGGGATGGTGTGGAGATGAGAAATAGGCCACAAAGAATGACACGCTATCCTAAAGAAAAGATAGGCAGTCTCAGTAAGCTCAGGGGACATGATCCGAGGATCAAAACCCCACTGGATAGAAGACCCAGTGATGTATAACATGACGTCATCTAAGGGTGGAGACTCCTCATAAGGATAGTCAGGCTCCCTAACGACCGGAACCCCGAGAGCATTAGCCACTACCCGAGGAGTAATAGTGAACTTAATACCTCGTATCCAACTCCTAACAAGGGTGTTGGAATTATAGACGTGACAAGAGAGATTCGAGAAAACTCTCTAATCAGGGCGATCGGGGGTGGATGATCTATCTCTAACAAGGACAACCAACCTCTAGACTCAAGGTTTGCCTTAATGGCCGGATCAACCTCATCTAAAACCACAGAACGCTTAGCCCAAATCTTACGCTTACAGTTCAGCTTCTCATAAACCTCTCTGCTTTTGTCATTCCTAAACACCTCACTCTTAGAGGGAGAATCAGAGGAAGTGGAGGGGGTCCTATGGGCTCTAGTCTTCCTTGGCATGGTGCTAGGATAAGGACAAAGACACAAAGCAAGAAAAACAAAAACCAAGGGCAGACTGCAAGTTAGCACAAAAAATATACAACAAAAATCTATATGATGCATGAACAGATTAAATGACATGATGCATGCCCTAATGCAATGAAATTAAATTCAAATTTAGTTCAAGTTCACAAAATTTGGCTTGAGCATAGAGTTTCTAACAAAAACCCCAAAAATTTGAAAAACCACTTGTTTAATTTTACAAATTGACCAATTGATCATCACACAAGATAGATTACATAAAATTATGATCAATTACATCAATTCAACAAGCCAATTTCATCAATTGAAACCAAATTGAACAAAATCCCCAATTCGGGTTCAATACAAGCTCTAGAATTTTTAATTTTTCACAAAACCCCAAATTGATCAAACTAACCATCAAAGATCATGAATATATCAATATAGCAACAAAACCCATTGATCAAATTCACAAAATAAGGTTTGATTCATCAAAAATCCCAAATTATGCATATTCCGAAAATGTTACCCAAAAACCATGAAATAATGCATGAAACATGAAAAACAATGCAAAAGGAAGGGTAATATAGACATACTGGCTTATGGAGAGAGAAACCTAGCAAAAAATTTGGAGGAAAACAACAAAAAGATCCTTGTGGAGCCTTGCTGAGTCGGAGAGAGAGAGAGAAAGTTTTGAAAAAGTGGTTTGAACAAGTCAAATCTGATTTTTTTGATAGAGGCTTCTCAAAAATTTTAAAACAATTCCAAAACAATTTCGATTGATCTAAAAACAGATTGTATCAATCGAAACAGACAGAGGCTTCCTTAAACAATTTAAAAAAAAATTTCGATTGATCAAAAAACAGATTGGATCAATCGAAACTGGCAGAGGCTCACAAAATTTGAGGAAAAATACAATTTTTGAAAAAAATTTTAGGAACATCTCAAAGCATTGAAATTTATGAACAAAATGTATGAGTATGTGATGATATGATTTTCAAAAACAAGGATTTAAGCCCAATTTTCCAAAGGTTAAAATTTCTTACATTCTCCATAAATTTTCAATCATCAAATCAGTTTTGCATAAAACTCAAAGTATTTGCAAACTTGGTTGGTTAGACCAAAGACACACACAATAACATGTACAATGTTTAGCAAAGAGTAACTTGTGTAGTGTGTGCAACTAGTAAAAGCTTAAAATACATGTGAGGTGATATGTGTATAGCAATTAAACACAAAGTCTACAAAATTCATCACAAGGATTTGAAAGAGACTATTACCAAAAGAGTTACATCATATAACTCTCACATCTCCTAGATCATAAGCTTGCAATTATTTAAGTTTCTTGAGTTGCCTCATATTGTACACACAAATTTTAATTATTCAGAAACTTATTAAAAATAGCCGGGATAATGTACACACCAATTTTATTTGATAGATTTAACATTAAGTCCAATAATGTACACACCAATTTTAGTATTTAAACCGAGGCTACACCTTATGATCTTTTTGTGCATGTACTACACTTTCTCGAGCATGAAATCTTACGATATGCACTAAGGTGTTCATGATTGGCTAGTGAATAGTGGTGAGATGGTTATTTATGCCTTTCTCTAAAGGTTCAAGTCCGACAGTCAAAGACATGTGACTTCAAGATCAAGACAAAGTGATCAAAACCATAAACATCTTTCCCACACAACATGCACTACAAATCTTCAACTAGTAAAGTGCAATAAGTAAGCTCATAAAAGCTAAATAAAGTACAAAAGACATGTTATGTGAAAATAAATTGACTAACCTTGTTTTCAAAAACCAAGAAAATAGTGCAAAACATAATTTGGTTCCTTTTTCCTTTTTTTTTTTAATAAATTGAAACAACCTAGAATGAAATGCATGAATGTTATGCAATGCAAATCCTAGAAACAGAGAAAACAAAAACCAAAGAACAATGGTCACAGCGAATAGCAATAAAGCACAAGGACCATGTCAGAAGGACTCAATTAGATTGAGCCTTTTGCATCTAAAACATTTTAGATACACCACGAGCATTGGAGTTCTTATTCACATGGGAATGATTACCAACTCCAGGATTGGAATAAAGGTTTAAAGCCTTTACCAATTCACCAGTGAGTACCATAGGATCTTGTACTTGAGGCACAGGTACTTTTGGTTTGTTTGCTCTCTTAGCAGCTTGCAGCTTGTAACAGTTTGGATGAATGTGTCCAGACTTTCCACAAAAATGACAAACCCATGCAAGCTTATCATGTGACTTGTCCTTAGAAAGGGTAGGCTGCTTAGGTTTAGACTCTTTCAGATCAACCCTAATCTTCCTAGATGGTGAAACTTCTATGGGTTTGATAACCTCATTCACAGAATGTTCAGAAGAAGATGAATGGACAAAGTTTGTGGAATGGGGAGCAGACACAGAGATGCTTTCAACAAAACCTAATCCAGATTTGTCAGAAGGAGACTTTTGAACACTCAACATTTGATCAAGTTTAGAACTAGCAGATCTAGCAACAGATAAATCAAGTTCCAACGATTTAACTTTATCATGCAATAGCATATTCTCAGTTTTCACATTGTTCAAAAGTTCATTAGCATTAGACAGTTTTACAAGCAAATTCTTCATATTAAGCTCAAGAGATGCAATTTTCTTCAAGCCTAATTCAACATTCATAGCATCCTTTGCAGCAACTTTGCAAAGTTTATTGTAGGCTTCTTGAAGATCTGCGTCCTCAGAGAGTTCCCCATCATAAGGGTTCTCTTCAACAGATATGCTTTCATTGAATACAGTAGCAGTAGTGAAAGCAATGAAGTTTCTATCCTCGTCACAACCAGACTCATCATCAGAAACTTTATCATCACTAAGGGTTACAGCCATAGCCTTACCCTTAGACTTCAAGTAGGTAGGACATTCAGATTTCATGTGACCATACCCTTGACATCCAAAACATTGGGGACCCATAGAGTTATTAGAAGATTGACTTACTTTTTCTCTAGGTTTATCAATGTTGTTAACCTTAGTGGGATCATTCTTTCTAAAGTTTCTAGGTTCAGCAATGTTCTTATCTCTTGCCCTTCTGTTGTTGTTTCTAAGGAAATTCCTGAAGTTCTTGGCAAGGTAAGCAATCTTTGTAGCAGAGAGCTCATCATCAAATCCACCAACATCAACATCATCAACTAACTTAAGAGCCATTGATTTGGATTTGCTAGTCTTAGGTAGGTCCAACTCATAGGATTGAAGAGATCCTATAAGTTCATCAATAGGGATGGAGTCCACATCTTTGCTTTCAGTGATGGCAGTCACCTTGGGTCTAAAATCTTCAGTCAAATGATCTAAGAATCTTTCTAACAATTTTAGGTTGATCATAGATTTCACCCAAGTTATATGCAGAATTAATAATATCATTAAGTTTAGCATAGAATTCATCAAAATATTCATCATCAGACATCCTAATGCTTTCAAATTTAGAAGTTAACTGTTGCAATTTGTTGATTTTGACAGCCTTTGTGCCTTCATGCATAGTCTGGAGGATATTCCAAGTAGTATGAGCAACCTCAACTTTAGAGATTCTCTTAAATTTCTCCATAGAAACAACGTTAAAAATAGCATTCATAGCTTTACTATTGAACGCAGCTGCTTCTTTTTGAGAAGTTTGCCACTCACTAACAGGAGTAGTGGGCTTCTTCCATCCGTATTTGATGGAGTTCCAGACTCTCTCATCAATTGATTTCAGGAATGCTTTCATCCTTACTTTCCAATAAGCATAGTTATTCCCATCAAAGTGAGGAGGAATAACAAGAGAATGTCCGTGTTCCACGACAATAGGGGTCAAGGATCAGCTCAGTGATCAAAAGATCAACAACAAGAGAGCAACCCGCTCTGATACCACTTGATAGTTTTTAGACTCCTTAAAAACACAATTGGATTAACCTAGGTAATTAGCCAAGTTGTTACTTAGTCCAAATTAACAAATTTAGGTTATCACAATCAACACAATCATATCATGCAAAGCAGCGGAAAGATAAATAACACAATGATATGATCACCTAAGAAACCAAACCGGTAAAATTTTGGGGAGGATTTAACCTAGCTATCCTCAAGATAAACCTGAATCCACTATGAAAGAATCGAAGTTGTTCAACAGGACTTAGACCACTAACATCTTATTGCTACCCACCAGTAGGAACTTACTGACATGACCATGTGCAAGCTCCGAAACCACGGATTCCTTCTTTCTTGGATTCTCCAGCAAGTACAAGCACACCCGCTTGTGTTTTTTTAAGTTCTTATGGCAGCAATTGAATGATCATTAAACTCTTAAAGAAATCTCCTTCTTGATAATCCTAAACTTGTGTAAAGGAAATCTTGTGTAAAGGAAAGCTCCTCACAGATCTCACAAGAGATTTACACAAACAGCAATATGAGCAACACTAAAACTTGGTTAGGGTTTGACTTTTATACCTAGGACAAATTAGAAAACTCTAAACGTTTTAAAACAAAACTGGGGTTGAGTTGGAATTTTGCAGAAAAACGCCTCTGACCCGATTTTCGATTGATCGAGCTTAAGTTTCGATCAATCGAACCAGGCCGAGAAGCATAAATAACTTCTGCATTAGCTTATTCCAACTTTACATAAATGAACCAACTTTGAGCAAGTCTAAACATGACTAACCAACTTGTTTTGATCATGGTTTGCCAACAATACACATTAGAGTTCTAAATACATAAAATCCTAAGTCTTTAGAACTTAACAAACTCTTTAGGTGATAGTCTCTTTCAAACTCTATGTGATGAATTTTGTAGACTTTGTGTTTAATTGCTATTCACATACCTCTTTACATGTATCTCAAGCTTTTGCTAGTTGCACACATTATACAAGTTACTCTTTCCTAAACATTGTACATGTAATTGTGTGTGTTTTTGGATTGACCAACCAAGTTTAAACATACCTTGAGTCTTATGCAAAACATATTTGATGCTTGAGAATTTAAAGGGAAAATGGTTGAAGATCTTAATTTTGGGAAAACTGGGTTTAAAACTGTTGTTTTTGAAAAACATTTCATCACATACTCATGCATTTTGTTCATCAATTTCAATGCTTTGAGGTGTTCCTAAAAATGTGTTTTTTTTTTTTTTTTTTAAACTGTGTTTTTCTCTCAAAATTTAAGTGAGCCTCTGTCTGTTTCGATTGATCGAATATGTTTTTTGATTAATCAAAATTGTTTTTAAAAATTTTAAGGAAGCCTCTGTCTGTTTCGATTAATCGAAAATCGTGAATAAGGTTTTTTAAAAACCTAGATTTGACGTGTTCAACTCATCTTTTTCAAAACTTTTTCTCTCTCTCTGACTTGGACAAGCTCACTCATCATTTTTGTTGTTTTCCTCCCAAATTTTTGTAAGGTTTTCCTCTCTCTAAGCCGGTAAGTCTATTTTACCCTTCCTTTTGCATTTATTTTCATATTTTCATGCATAAATTCATGCATTTTGTTGGGATTTTCGGACCTATTCAAATTTGGGGTTTTTGATGATTCGAGTCTTCTTTTCTGAAATTGATCATTGGGTTTTGTTCCTATAATGTTATAAACATGATCTATGATGTTTAATTTGATCAATTTGGTGTTTTGTGAGAAATTGGAAATTCTAGGGCTTGTATTTTCCCGATTTGGGGATTTTATTCAAATTGAGTTTAATTAATGAAATTGGCTTCTTGTATTGATGTAATTGATCATTATATTCTGTATTATACCTTGTGTGATGATCAATTGGTCAATTTTTTACAAATTGAACAAGTGGTTTTTCATATTTTGGGTTTTTTTTTTTTTTGTTAGAAACTCTATGCTCAAGCCAATTTTGTGTCTTTGAACTTAAATTGAACTTAGTTTCACTGCATTAGAGCATGCATCATGCCATTTAACTGTTCATGCATCATATAGATTTTTGTTCTATTTTTTTTGTGCTAACTTGCAGTCTGCCCTTGGTTTTTCTTTCTGTTCTATTTGTTCTGCTTTGTGTCTTTGTCCTTATCCTAGCACCATGCCTAGGAAGACTAGAGCCCATAGGACACCCTCCACTTCTTCTAAGTCTCCCTCTAGGAGTGAGTTGTTTTGGAGTGACAAAAGTAGAGAGTTATATGAGAAGCTGAACAGTAAGAGAAAGATATGGGCTGAGCAATCTGTTGTGTTAGATGAGCTTGATCCTGCCATTAGGGAAACCTTTGAGAGTAGAGGCTAGTTGACTTTGTTGGAGATAGATCATCCACCCCCAACTACACTGATTAGAGAGTTCTACTCGAACCTCTCTTGCCACATCTATGATTCCAACACCCTTGTTAGGAGTTGGATACGAGGTGTTGAGTTCACCATTACCCCTAGGGTAGTGGCTGAAGCTCTTGGTGTTCTAGTCGTTTGGCAGCCCGTCTATCCTTATGAGGAGTCTCTACCCCTTGATGATGTTATGTCATACATCACTAGGTCTTCTATCCAGTGGGGTTCTGATCCTCGGATCACGTCTGCTGTGCTTACTGAGACTACCTATCTTTTTTTTAGGATAGCGTGTCATTCTTTGTAGCCTATTTCTCATCTACACACCATCCCTCTTGAGCGATGTGTGTTTTTGTACGCCTTTGTTTTTGGTGCTACTATTAGTTTTCCTCATCTATTTCTTCGTTCTTTGAACGAAGTTCATAGGAGTTCAGCCGTCGCTCATGCTCTTATTCATTCTATTTTCATTCATAGGATTTTGTTGTTTCTCAGTTTAGATAACTTCCCTACTGGTGAGCCCGTACATGTTGTAGCTCCTATAGGTGCCACCTTTCTTAGGTAGAGGGCTGCTCATTTGAGAGCTGGCTCTACGCGCCCTAGAGTTAAGCTTTCAGGTGTTGTACCCCTTCCTCCCTCTTTTACAGATGTTGCTACGGCTGAGGCGTCTGGTGCTGCTGCTGATGCTGATGTTCCTCCACTGACTACTTTAGATGATTTAGACATTCGACATACGTTGGATCATGTCTTGACCGTTTAGGCGGTTCATGGATAGATTTTGGTGGACGTGCTCAATGAGATCCGTGCCTTGCAAGCAGAGTTGGCACAGTTTCGACGATCTTCACCGCCACCTCCTTTTGATGATGGATTTTGATTGCCCTTTGGAATTCTGTCACAAAAAGGGGGAGTACTTTTGGGATACTTGTAGAGGTTTTTGTTCTCAGGGGGAGAGTTTTTTGTTTATTGGAGCTTGTGGAGATTAGATTGTATCTAAGTGCTTCACTTTGTATTTACCTTTTTTTTTTGGCTCTTGATGTATTTTTGTTGGGCTATTCATGATAGGGGGAGATACATTTATTGTCTTATATGTTTCTTGTTTCATTGCTTATTGATTTATATTTATAAGTTATTCATTGATATATGTCTTTATTATGTGTTGGTTATATCAACAAGAATTTATTTTGTTTACTTGTATTTTCCACACATGCGTTTATGCGTTTTCTTTAGTGTTTCAAGAAATATATAGGTTGATTCAATTGAGCTGCTATCTACACTTGCAACTGATGGATAGTAGTTAGGATTGGATTTGTTATAATAAGCAATTTTTTTTTAAAGGGCTTTTCTTTGTAAACTTTGAGCTTTTAGTTGTGTTTTGTCACGGATTGCTAAAGGGGGAGTTTGTTAGGTTCTAAAGACTTAGGAACTAATGTATTTAGAACTCTAATGTGTAATGTTGGCAAACCATGATCAAAATAGTTGTTAGTCTTGTTTAGACTTGCTCAAAGTGTGTATGTTGTATGTAAAGTTGGAATCGAGTGGCTGCAGAAGTATTAGTGACTTTCGGCCTAGCTCAATCGATCGAAGAATAGGCTTGATCGATCGAATCTTGGGTAGAATGTTTTTTCTATAGCTTTTTCCAACTCTGCCCTAGCTCATTAAAATGTTTAGGGTTTTATGTTTTGCCGTAAGCATAAAAAGCAAACCCTAGTTACGTTTTTGAGGTTGCTCATATTGCTGTTTGTGTGAATCTCTTATGAGATCTGAGAGGAGCTTTCCTCCATGCAAGCTTAGGATTATCAAGAAGGAGATTTCTTCAAGAGCTTGATGATCATTCAGTTGCTGCTATAAGAGCTTAACGATACACAAGCAAGAGTGCTTGTATCTGCCGGAGAATTTAAGAAAGAAGGAGTCCGTGGTCTCGGAGCTTACATGTGGTCATGTCAGTAAGTTTCTATTGGTGGGTAGCAATAGGATGTTAGTGGTCTAAGTCCTATTGTAAAATTTCGATTCTTTCATAGTGGATTCAGGTTTACCTTGAGGATAGCTAGGTTAAATCCTCCCCAGGTTTTTATCGGTGTGGTTTCCTAGGTCATCATATCATTGTGTTATTTATATTTCTGTTGCTATGCATGATATGATTGTTATTAACCTTAGTGGGATCATTCCTCCTAAAATTTCTAGGTTCAGCAGTGTTATTGCCTCTTGCCCTTCTGTTATTATTCCTAAGAAAATTTATAAAGTTCTTGGCAAGATAAGCAATTTCAGTAGCAGAGATATCATCATCAAATTCACTCGCCTCAACATCATCAACAGACTTGAGAGCCATTGATTTTGATTTGCTAGTCATAGGTAGGTCCAACTCATAGGATTGAAGAGATCCTACAAGTTCATCAACAGGGATGGAGTCCACATCCTTGCTCTCAATGATGGCTGTCACTTTGGGTCTAAAATTTTCAGTTAAAGATCTAAGAATCTTCCTAACAATTTTACGTTGATCATAGATTTTACCCAAATTATATGCAGAATTAACAATATCATTAAGTTTAGCATAGAATTCATCAAAAGATTCATCATCAGACATCCTAATGCTTTCAAATTCAAAAGTTAATTGCTGCAACTTATTAATTTTAACAGCCTTAGTGCCTTCATGCACAATTTGAAGGATATTCCAAGCAATATGAGCAACCTCAACATTAGAGATTCTCTTAAATTCCTCCATAGAAATAGCGTTAAAGATAGCATTCATAACTTTGCTATTGAACGCGATTGCTTCTTTTTGAGAAGTTTTCCACTCACTAACAGGAGTAGTGGGCTTCTCCCATCCGTATTCAACAAAGTTCCAGACTCTCTCATTAATAGATTTCAAGAAAGATTTCATCCTTACTTTCCAATAAGCATAATTATTCCCATCAAAGGAAGGTGGAATAACAAGAGAGTGTCTGTGTTCCATGACAACAGGGGTTAAAGATTAGCTCAGAGATCAAAAGATCTACAACAAGAGAGCAACCTGCTCTGATACCACTTGTGTGTTTTTAGACCCCTTAAAACACAATAGGATTAACCTAGTAAATTAGCCAAGTGATTACTTAGTCCAAATTTCAGATCTAGGTTATCACTATCATATAATCATATCAATGTAAAGTGCGGAAAATAAAGAACACAAAGATATGATGACCTAGGAAACCAAACCGGTAAAAACCTGAGGAGGATTTAACCTAACTATCCTCAAGGTAAACCTGAACCCATTATGAAAGAATCAAAGTTTTACAATAGGACTTAGACCACTAACATCCTATTACTACCCACCAGTAGAAACTTACTGACACAACCACGTGCAAGCTCCGAAACCACGAACTCTTTCTTTCTTGGATTCTCTAGCAACTACAAGCACACCTGCTTGTGTTTCTTTAAGTTTTTTAATGCAGCAACTGAAATGATTACCAAGTTCTTGACATAGTCTTGAATCTTGGAAACCCTAAGTATGTGTGAAGGCAACCACCTCTTGATTTCATGAAAGATTCACACACATAGCATAATGGACAACCAAAAACGTGGCTAGGGTTTTCTCTTTTATACTTAAGACAAAACATAAAACCCTACACGTCATATGGGCTTGGTCTGAGTTGGAAAATTCTGCAGAAAAACATTCTGCCCATGTCTCGATCGGTTGAGCCTAATTTTTAATCGATCGAGCCAGACAGAATTGCACAGTAAATTCTGCAGTAACTCGATTCCAACTTTACATAAAACGCATACACTTTGAGCAAGTCTAAACAAGACTAAAACCTGTTTTGATCATGGTTTGCCAACATTACAAATTAGAGTTCTAATACATTAGTTCCTAATCCTTAGAACCTGACACATACTAAGAGCATTCACATTGGGAATGCCATATGCCATATGTAGGCAAAATTTAACATAAAGGCCCAAAAAACTCCCACATCCGGACTTGTAAAAAGCAAGTATTGCAAATTTTATTACAATACTGCTACAGTGCAATTCTACCTTTAGAATTGCACTGTAGCATAATTGTAAAACCAAAAACAATATTTTATTCTCTCAACTGTCCTCTCTCATTCTGACTCTCACTTTGTCTCTCTGTCTCTCACAAGTCATAGCTCCTCTCTCCTCACTCCCTCTCTCACGTCTCTCTCATTCAAAGCTTGCACCGGTGTTGGGTTTTGGATTTTGGAGGTTGGATTGGCGTGGATTGGCGGGTTGGGTTTGGATTAGTGGGCTGGGATCGGTTGATGGTGGGTTTGGATCGGTTGATCGATGGGTTTGAATCAATGGATCTGTTGATCGGTGGGTGGATTGGTTGGGTTGATCGTTAGTAGCTCTGATGGTGGCTTCGGTGGTGATTTTTTTTTGAATGGGATTGCTGCGGTGGCGTTGCTGTAGTTTTTGTTTGGTTTTGGTTTTGGTTTCTGTTTTCTCATCTACCCTCTCTCACTCTCTGACTCGCTGTTGGCCGAAGCAAGGTCCGACGAAGGCATGGAGGTGATGCCGTTTCTCACAGCGGTGATGGCATTTTTCTCGGTATTTTCGTTAGCCTGTGTTTCAAATCGGTGGTGTGGGTTTCTGATTGGTGGCTTGGGCTTGCTGATCGGTGGCTTGGGTGGTGGGTGCGGTGGCCGTTGTTGGCTCCGATTGGCTTGGGTGGTGGGTGTGTGTGGCTTTGTTGATGGTTTGTGTTTATGTGTGTGTGGCTCTATTGATGGTTTGTGTTTATGTGGGTGCGGTGGCCGTTGTTGGCTCCGATTGGCTTGGGTGGTGGGTGTGTGTGGCTCTGTTGATGGTTTGTGTTTATGTGTGTGTGGCTCTATTGATGGTTTGTGTTTATGTGTGTGTGGCTTTGTTGATGGTTTGTGTGTGTGTGTGTGGCTCTATGTGTGTGGTGATGGGTTTGGATAGGTTGATTGATGTATCATGGGTGTGTGTGTGTGTGTGTGTGGCTCTGTGTGTTGAACTAGTGCTAGAGGTTGAGGGAAAAAGAGAGGAAAAGGAAGAGAAAAAGAGAAATAGTAAAAAAAAAGAATATTTAAATAAAATGGGAAATAAATAGAATTTTGGGATGCTAGGAGTATTGTAAAATGGTATGGTATAATTGATAAAGTAGTTTTTTAGGATCGTAAAATAGGATGGGATAGAATTCTCGGATGCGAATGCTCTAGCCACTTTATTTGAGGCTCTATCTGATTGAAATTATAGAAATCTTTTAATTTTCAACTATGTGTATTTAATTGAGGATGAAAAAGACAAAGAATTGAAAACTAAATAGTGGAAACACACCCATTTTTCTCATTTTTCTCACCTTTTTTTCACCTCAACCAAAGAGTCAAATGGTATCAATCTAAGGGAAATGAACTTCTTTTTATTTATTTTTTAATTATTATTACTTAAGGACACACATGAACTAAGTAGTAGCAAAGCAAATGCCACTTAGCAATAGTAAGGGCTAGAAAATAAATAGTAATAAAATAACAAAATGGTGGATTGCAATTTCTCACCCTTAAGTATGAGTAAGACTTAGGTACAGTACTTAAGTACTGTTCCTTAGGTTTCTCTCTTAAAATTCTGCCATGTGGATTTTTTATTTTTTATTTTTTATTTTTTTTTATGGGATGAAAGTGTATTTTTTAGTTAAGTAGCTACATGACTGAATATTAAAATGAGAACCTAAGAAACAACACCTAAGATACTGTACCTAAATTTTGTCCCTTAAGTATTCAAGGTTGTAATGTCCTTCCTCCACTATAATGAAATGATGAGGATGTTAAGGTCCATTAGTGTGGGCTTTGACATAATTAAAAAAAAAAAAAATTATTAAGCTAACAGAAAATAATAACAAAAGGGGCAAAGTCCTTTTCATGAAATGTTAAGTTGGAACTCTACTATATTTTAAACTAATTACGACTACACAATTGCTTTATATTTAAAGTGTATTTTGTATGTTTCATAATAATTCTTCATCACAGGCAAATAAGGGTGTGCATCCAACCCACCAACCTAATGAAACTAACTCAATTCAACCCAATGCTTTGAATTGGTTTTTTGTTTATTGGTGGCTAGGAATATTAATCCTACCCAACTTGACACACCATATATATATATATATATATATATATATATATATCAATATATAAGATGGGTTCAGGTTACACTTGGTGTAACTTGACAGGAGTTACACCTTTCTTTGACCATAGATTACCATTAGATCTAGCGCTTAAAAAATTATACATGCCTTATCATTAGTATTCTAAATATTGCATTAATGAATTATACCAAAAATCTTCCTTTTATCTCTCTCTCTCTCTAAAAAAAAAAAAAAAACTTCTTTCTATTTATTACTTATTCTTTAAAATTAAATACCTTCTCTCTTTAATCACCAAGTACACATCTTCTCTCTCTAAACTCATCTCCTTCTCCCATGGCTTCACCCCTTAATCCTTTTCACAATAGATACATGATATGTCATATCTTCATCAATGAATAACTGTTATAGGCTTTCTTAAAAATTAAGCAGTTTATTCAATTATAAAAAATCAAATGTTGAGGTAGTATTTGAGGTATTTGAGGTTTGCAATTTCTGGGTTTGTAAGCCATCGAATTGACAACTTTTCTCTTAAATGTTCTTACGTCCAAATCCTTTAAAATAAACACTTGATTTGATCAAAATTGTTGATATCCAATGTCGTGGTGGAACTATGGAAGCTTTCATTAAAATCTCGTAATGTTAGTGGTTGTACCAAACTACTAGTCATGTTCCAATTCAAAAAATTTGGGGTTATAATGTCATAAGTGGTGGAAGGTTAAAATTTCAAATTCACATCCCCAATTGAAATTTGCTAGATCCACATTCATAGGGGCCCGAGAAAAATATAAAAAATAAATAAAAGAAAGGGCGGGGAGAGGGAGAAACACTGGGTTGTCCTTTAAACACAATACAAATGGAGTGATTTGGATCTTGCTTAATTTCTTTTCATTATTATCAGAGATGAATATATGAGATATCATGTATCTTGTGGTGGAAAGGTTGAAGCCATGGAGAAGGAGATGAGACTAGAGAGAGAATGTGTGTGCTTTGGAATTGGAGAGAGAAGGCATTCAATTTTAAAGAATAAAATAAAATGGAGGTTTTTGGTAACTCATTAATGCAATATTTAGAATATTAATTACAAGGCATTGAATGTTATTGACCATTAGATCTAATGGTAATTTGTGGTAAAAAAAAAGACGTAATTCTTGTGAAGTTAAACTAGGTGTAATTTGAACCCATATATATATATACTCTTATTTTAGTTTGATTTATTTTGGTATTGGAGAATTAGACATGATGATTTTGAAGACTTGGAATAGAATTTAGGCATATTATGTGAAATGCAATAATTTATTGAAAAAGTTCAAATATTTGTTAAAAACTCAATTTTTTTCTAAGCATGAAACATGTAAGTACAATCCATTGACCCAACCTAATCCATGTGAGTTAAATTGGGTTGATTTTCACACATGTAATGGGTTGGGTTGGGTTAAAAAACCCTTAAACTCAACCTAATCTAATCCATCCAGGCAAGTGATTTGTAAGGACAACGTTTTCTTCCAAATCGATTTGGAAGAATCTCTTCTAACACATTATTTGTCAACACATGAAACCATCTATGTCTATTATTTAAAGGAAAAGGTTTAGCTCCAAATTGATTTAGAACTATCTTCCTCAAATCCATTATATAGCTATTTAAGAGTTCATTGTGTGTAATTTTAGTCACATGACATTTTTATAAATCACCAGTCTCATGTGAGTTTTCCCTACTCGAAAGGTAGATAAGGAGGGGATGAGACAACTATGATCTGACCTTGCCCTAAATCCATTATATTTTGTTTTGTTTCAAAAAATTATAGGAAGTGAATTTTATGATTCTCTATTTTTTGGCTTTTTGAAAGTTTTAACATCTGGATTTTTGAGTAATATTTTTGTAATATCTAAAACTATTTGGCAAATCTCAATGACTATAGCTATGCATTATTCTTTTGAGGGTAACATGTCTTTATCTTATACTTTTTCTGTTGTGTAGTCACACATAGGCTTTGAATATTTTGTTTCTTTAATATTTTTTTTCTTTTGTAATTTTTAACATCAGTATATTTTGGGTTCATTTTTTTTTTTTTTTTTGCAATATTTGAAACTATCTGGCAAATTTCAATAATTATAACCATGGATTTTTATTTTTATTTTTTTTAATGTAACCCATCATTCTCTTATATTTCTCTATTTTATAGAGATATATATATATATATATATATATTGTTTCAATAATTTCTAAGTAGTACAATCTTTTGATTCTTTACTTCAAATATTCTTTAATATATGAATTTTTGAGTTATTTTTTTTAAGTCATTGCACATTCAAGCAATGACTTCTTCATCAAATTGTAGCACAAATTGAAATCAGACAAGAGTAATTCATGCAATATATAGTGTAGTTTCATAATCAATTTAAGATTATTTTAGTCTACAACACAAATTGGTAAGTTTCCATGCATAGCACGGGTTATCGACTAGTTTTTCTTAATCGATCTTTTTTTCCCCTTTTAATTAATTATTGTAGAAGAAGCTCTAGCTACTTTGGGTCTGGGCCGACTTCAATAATTATTTAGCTAGTGATTTTGTGGCTTGCCTGCTACCCTCTTGCATTGGTGACCACATTCATTGCAGCAAATAATTTCATTCATTTTATATTATTTTGGATATAATTTTAAAATGTCTCGTCAATATTGTCATTTGCATCATGCGTGAATGCCGATTTAATTCTGACTCTCTCTTGCCGATGATTTGTGTGTGTGAGAGTGAGAGAGAGAGAAAGAAAGAGAGAGCTAGAGGTATGTCTAGAGGTAGAAACAAAAAATGAAAATGAAGATAGAGATAAGAGGAAGTATACATGTGTGGAGGAGAAAAAAAAAAAAAAAAAAAAAGAGAAGAAAGAAACATATGGATGAAAAAAGTATAGAGATAAGGGAAAAATAAAATAAAGAATAAGAAATTAAAATTGAGAATAGCTACTTCACCAAAAGCCACATGCTTAACCTATCTTGATCATGGAGTGGTAGGTTGAGTCACAGTCATAAATTGATAAACATAGGATGAGTTTGGGATAAGCTCATTTCTTTTAACTTATTTAGTTTTTTGTTTCTTTTTGGTACCATTCACGGGTCTCATTGCACTTTTTGAAACTATTCATATGTCTTATTGTACTATTTAACTAACTTTTTAAACTTTTTTTTCTACACTTTCAGCAAAGAGTTTTCAATTTCAGTTAAATAAATTATTTCCAAACAGTCCTATAGTAATATCGTGCTTGACTTTAATTCTTTCAAAAAAATGAAGTATAAAAAAAAAAAAAATCGTTTCATATTTCAAAATCTGTAATTAAATATAAATAAAAAAGTGAAAGAAGTCATTTTCAAGCCAATAAAACATAGTTGCTAAATGACAAGTATTTGTCACACTTGCCCCCTAAGTCCAAATCACCTTTGGAGCCATTTAAGTTTCTATGGACAGAAATTTATTCAGTTTCCCGATACAGTTGTATGTCACCCACCCTGTAGGTCACCCACCCTGCATATGCAGGTGCCTATACTTTATTATCACTGACAAGTTTTTTTTTTTTTTGGGTGGAGAATCCACGGAAAAGATCTTATTCATAAAGAAGCAAATGAATTTTTTTTTTTTTTTTTTGTCAGAAGTAAATGATTCTTTCTAATCTATTAACCTTCCTATGTATAACACTATAAGCACCACTTCAACCAAAAAAAAAAAAAAAAAAACACTAAGCACCACAGAAGTCAGAGCGTAGAGAGATTTATCTGAAGAAGTACCAGGGGAAAAAAAATGACAAGCATCAGGTCTATTTCCATAGTGGTTCCAAGCGAGCCTACTCCAAGTGGCCTTTTACGGCTCCCTGAGACCGATCAAGTGGCGCAATGGACTCATGCACCAGTCATATACATGTAGGTCACCCACCCTGCATATGCAGGTGCCTATACTTTATTATCACTGACAAGTTTTTTTTTTTTTGGGTGGAGAATCCACGGAAAAGATCTTATTCATAAAGAAGCAAATGAATTTTTTTTTTTTTTTTTTTTCAGAAGTAAATGATTCTTTCTAATCTATTAACCTTCCTATGTATAACACTATAAGCACCACTTCAACCAAAAACAAAAAAAAAAACACTAAGCACCACAGAAGTCAGAGCGTAGAGAGATTTATCTGAAGAAGTACCAGGGGAAAAAAAATGACGAGCATCAGGTCTATTTCCATAGTGGTTCCAAGCGAGCCTACTCCAAGTGGCCTTTTACGGCTCCCTGAGACCGATCAAGTGGCGCAATGGACTCATGCACCAGTCATATACATTTACAGAGCCAAGTCCAACAACACCACGATCCCATTTTCATTTGAGGCAATGAAAAATTCCCTAAGCCGTGCTTTGATTCAATTCTACCCGTTGGCTGGCCGGCTACACTGGATTGAAGGTGGCCGACTTGAACTTGATTGCAATGCTATGGGAGTGCAACTATTGGAAGCTTATTCTGAAGCAGAATTGGATGAGCTTGCTGATTTTGCACCAACCGATGCAGTGCGAGATCTTGTCCCAAAGGTTGATTATACTACTCCAATAGAGGAGTGGCCATTGTTTCTTGTACAAGTGACAAGATTTGGCTGTGGTGGCCTTTGTGTTGGAGTGGCAATATCCCATACCATGGTTGATGGACGATCTGCAACTCACTTCATCAACTCATGGGCAAAGTTGTCTCGGGGATATGATCTGGAGGACGTTGATATGCCATTTCTTGATCGAACTGTTTTGCGATCAAGTGAACCAGTTAGGATTCCACGCTTTGATCACATAGAATATACCACAAAGCCACCAGTCTTGATTGGGAGGACGGATGCGAATGCAGAGAGAAAGAAGGAAACTAGTGCGACCTTGTTAAAACTTACAAAGGAGCAAGTGGAGGTATTAAAGAAGAGAGCCAATCAAGACTTTGACGGGGTACCAACAATAAGGTCCTATTCTAGGTATGAGGCCATTGCCGGCCACATGTGGAGATGTGCATGTAAGGTACGTGCAGTTGATAGTCATAATAGTCAATCAACAAGAGCTCGCCTTGGAGTTGACATTCGTAATCGGTTAAAGCCATCTCTTCCTGAAAGATATTTTGGGAATGCAATTTCTGTAACTGTGACACCAATATGTCTCTATGAAGACCTCTTGTCCAAGCCATTGAGTTATTCTGCTGGGAAACTAAGGGAAGCCATTGAGAGAATGGATGATGAGTATATAAGATCTGCTCTTGATTTTATATCAAGTCAGAAGGATGTGAGTGGGCTAAGGTCTAACTTTCACATTCAAGGATACTCGGAAGCACCTTTCCTAGGGAACCCTAACATTTCTCTTGGCAGCTGGATAGGTCTACCAATCTACGATGCAGATTTTGGATGGGGAAAGCCTGTATACGTGGGTCCTGGGTTGCTAAACATGGATGGTAAATCATTCATTATGCCAAGTCCCACTGCTGATGGATCTCTCATTATAGCACTTCGTTTGCAAACACAATACATGGATTCTTTCAAGAAAATCTTTTATGAGGATATTATGGAGTAAAATTAAGAAGCTTCTCTTAGTGTCAGCCCAGCCAAGTTATGATCATGATATACCTAATAATAGCTGTAAAATGCGATGGAAAATTCAAAATCTTCAAAGGCTTTGAGGTTGATGGCTAAGATGTATTGATTTTTATCATGTGTGTTTCTCTTTTCAGTTGTTAATTGATGTGGTTATTTAGCTCTTTTTTCTGAGTTCTACCCTCTATGTTATAATTTATTCAGTGTTCTTCTCACCCAATAATTGAGTGCCATCTGCATCGATGTTTTCAACACCGTTTTACATGGATCGAATTTTACATAAAGCATACAAAATAAATTTAAATTACGCACCCACTCATCAATAATGATGAGATTCAAGTCTTCAATCCCCTCCACCTTCTTTAATTTCATGGGTAGTAACAATCCGATATTAGTGTGAGGGTGGAGATCAGAGCCTGGTCGACTTTTCAAAACCATTCAAGAACTAGAGTGCAAGTGCAATTTATCATTGACTCTAGAAGATAATACATTCGAAAGAAATCATCTACACTTTCCTCTATCCTTATCTGAACCAAATAGTTATGGTGCTCATGATCAAAGCTGTACCCCATCAACTTTATATTCATTAAACGCTGGATAGGCTTACAAGTATTTCAAAGACCGAGCAATCAAGCTGAGCTTAGTAACTTGAACTTGTAACGAAGTTAAACTTTAAGGTTGAAAGTTCAAATAGTGTATAAAATACCCTTGAACATTTAGATCCCCAATAACAAAAATACCAATTCAAGTTTTATGACAAACAACAAGTGTGCGGAAAATGAACATAAGCTATAAACAGATTTGGTAAACAATCTAAATCAATTAAAATCACATCCACAGCAGAAAATAAAAGGTAAAGATTAAGGAAAAAAAGATGCAAATACAAGGACAACACTCGATGTGTTATCGAAGAGGAAACCGAAGCCCTCGGCGTAAAACCTCTCCGCCGCCCTCCAAGCGATCAATAATCCACTAGAAAATGTAGTTAGGATACATGAACAGCAATAAACCCTCCAAGCCTAATTTACCCGATGTATCTAAGCCCTTCAAGCTTCTTACTCCAATGAGGTTGCGTGGATTCCGCTATAGTCCATAGCATCAACCAATATGAATTGGTCCCTTCCTAACTGCTTCCCAAAACACCAAACAGCCCTCTCACAATAATGGATATGATGAGAAAAGGTTTTGACAAAAAGACTTCTCAAGGATTTAACAATGGAGAGGAAGAGAGTAGAGGAATTTGAAGAGTCTCTTATGTGAAGATTGTGAATGAATCAATCTTGTTTTTCTCTAGGGTTTCTCTCGCAAAATTCTTTCTGGAAGCTCTCTTTCTTTTGTGGGTATAAGGGGTATTTATACTAGGTGAGAATGGAATGTGAAGAGTCAGGTTTTTCAAAACAGGGGTGGCTCGCAACTTGACCTCGCCGCTTGACTGAGTCGTGAGTTCTAGCCGCGAGGTAACTGAACGGCCAGTTGTCTTATTTTGTCCTGTAGTGCTCTACCTAGCATGACGGTTCAACTTCTGGCATGCTTGGCACGTGTGTTGCTTCTGGCGGCTTGAAACTGCGAGTCACCCGCGAGATCAAGTTGTGATTCTTTGTTTTCTTGAACACTCTTGAGCATTTCAATACTCTATCTTACTCACTACCCTTACAACAAACCTACCTAAATATAGGGTTACTAAATGTTGAAATACAAGCAAATTTGGCACGGAATAAAGCCAACAAGATGGTTGATTAAATTCAACCTTACAATCTTCCCCTTTGGCTATTCCGTGACAAAACCCTAAAACAGACTCTAGACTTAACATGTGAGTTGGGAACAGTTGAACAAAACTCACTCATACCTAACTCTAGAAACTGTGAAGCTCTTGAATCATATGAACATGAAATTCCTAAAACACAACAATATACCATGATCGTTGTATGCAGAAAAGCATGAAACGCATATGAAGCAGGCTATATGTGATTAAGCAAAAATGGAGTTAAGAAACAAACTATGACTTGATCAACAAAGCAATCACTACAAGGTAGTGACCACAATACTCATTCACACTTGGAATGAACACTTGAACAAACAAGCTAACAAACTCTATGCAAGTCACTTGCATGCCCAACACTCAACCAATGCACATTACATTAAGTATATGCATCTAAGAACAATCCTATAAGGGCACAAGAGTGACAGTACTTAAATAGAAAATGCATGACATTTAGTTAGAAGTACTGATTTAACAAAGTATAAAGGCTGCATAAAACATGGTACAAACCATAAAGCCTACAAAATATGAAAACAAACCCTAAAAGTTACAAAAGAAACATGGGTACAAATCACAAAATACTGAATATAAACTTAAACAATATAAACTAAAAGTGTTTAAAGTTTGTAACTTGAAACACTTGCACAAAACATATTAGACTCTCAAGGTAAAGCAAGTAATAAAATAACAAGTATAATGTAACAAGTAAATTGCGATCAAGTAAACATGATGTGAAACATGTGAGCAACTTGATCATACACCAAAACAGTCATATAGAAATGACTACAATGATCACATAGCAAAACAAATGATCATCTGAACATGCATTCAATGAAGCATAATAGCATGGGAATATATGCATGTCCAAAGCACAAACATGAGGCAATGAGAACAACAAAGCATAACTTAAAGCACCATAAATCCAATAAGAAAACAAACAGAACAAAGTTTTCTAGTTAACACAATGTCTTCTCCCCCTTGGTGTATGCATCTCCCCTATGGAACATCTCTTCCCCTATAAATGTGCACGAGAAATAGAATTTCTCCCCCTAAGGATGTGCACAAGAGTCATATAGAAATGACAAAACTCTCCAGTATACTCTCTAAAGTATACTCTCCCCCTTTTTGTCAGGAATAGACAAAGGGTCAAGGAGAAAAGATGGAAAGAGATAAAGGTATGAATAATGATAATGATGCATGAGGGGTGCAAGATGAATGAGAAAATGAAACTCAAATTGAAGACAAAATAAAATGCTATAAAGCATAAGGTAAACATGACATGTTAGGATGAAGAAGCAAGGTAAAGACCAATGCATGACAAGGGTAGCAAAGGTGTATATAAGAGGTGGCTATGTGTAATGCATGACTAATGCATGAAAAATGCACATGTGGGGTAAGGTGTGTTAAATACACAACCAATGAACCAAACATGTTCCTAATGAGGAAACATGAGAAACCCCAAAGTTTGGTACTCATCAGAGTCCAAACAAGTGAGAAAATACCTAAGAGACATTTTATCAAATACCTAGCATGCACACTATGAACAATAATGTGAAACAATGCATGAACATCATGAAATACACCCTTAATACATGTTCTTTCTACCACAAGGGGCCAACATCTAGTGCAAATCAACAAAAGAAACCAATTCCATGAAAAAATTTGACAAAAATTAAGTTTTTCCAACCCTTATGATGAAAATCCCAATCAAGAGCACAAAACTCTCCAAAATATAATCTAAGGATCAAAATCAATGACAAGAGTTTATAATTATCTTAGAGATGTTAATGGAATGAAAAATCATTCAAATTGATTGAGTTTAGATGTAAAAATAGTGAAAGAGGGGTTTAAGAGAGGATGTGAGAGGTTTAAAACAGGTTTTCCACAAAAAGCCCTTTAAAAAGCTATTTCTGGGTGTTTCGTGACTGGGCGAGTTGCGAGGTACAGTCGCGAAAATTTTCGCGAGCCGCAAGTGAGTCGCGAGCAAGCCACGAGTGAGTCGCCAAAACGTTTGGATGAACTCATGACCAGGGTTTCACTGCTGGCGAGTCGCCAGCTGAGTCGCAAAAAACTCTGATACCTATTTTTCAACGCAAAACATGTTTAAACAATGAAATACAAAGTAAGTACTAAACATGAACACAAAAAGTGATAAAAATCACTTCCAAAAACATATAAAATGATCAAAAATCTTTTTGGATTGAATTATATATAGTTGAGCACACATACATCACATTTAAATAAGTACAATCAAACAAATGAGTAAGGTATTCATTGAATATTAGGCATGTGTGTTGTGTGTGCGTATCAAATGTGGAATAATCCTTAGTCTAGAGTGAAATTTTAATGATCAATTCAATCAAATCATACACAACTAGTACTAAGTCAAATGGTCTATCTTAATTATAAAAATGAACATATGTGACCTCCTACAAGAAAATGATTATATAAGATTAAAGTTTTTCATTTGGCTTCTTACAATTCATATTATTTGATCATTTTGAATCAATACAACTCATTTTGAGTAATACATCTCATTTTTGAGATTGACGCCTGAAATTTTTGATATTTCAATTTGATGAACAAGCCTTTCGCTTTTGGGCATCAAACATTTTCAATACAAGTCACTTTCCCTTTTTCCTAGTCAAATACTAGTATGTACGACGGTTTTTGCAGCTCATTATCTCTTTTCATTTTGAGATTTACATTTGTTGAGCTCTTTAAGCAAAAACAATAAAAAGTGTGGGAAGATATATAGGCACAAGTCTATGCAAGTATTAAAACCACCAAGACTATTGACCAATCATTCATGACAAACTTGAAGATCAATTTACAATAATCACACATAGATTTCAAGATTTTTCCCACAAAGAAATAAGTGCATAAAGAACAAGCTAAGCTCGTAAATGCACACAACTATAAGTACAAAAGTACAAAGCAAAACTCACATGTGATATGTGCTCAAACATATACTATCAAATTTCTTGAATTTTTCACTTTTTATGTGGTTTTGGATTTTTACTTACATAAAACTGAAACATAAAAGTAAGATTAAAAACGAAACAATGCATACAAATAAATGCAAGATGCACAAAATGCATGAAGATATGACATTTAATACATGAAAGGTCCTATAAAGATCGAAAGAATTAGATCAAGGACCAAAAGAGCAAAAACTCAACTATAGGAACCCTTCCTCATCCAAGCGGAATGATTGTTTGAAATGAGTGTCTCATGAGAAGTGAGACGAGGGTTGGAAGAATGAGAACCGGAGATGTATATAGTCAAGGAGTTAAGAGCATTAAACACACTTTCTTTAACAACATGCTATTTTCACTCAAATCTAGTTTACTCTTTTTGGCACAACTTCCATGAAGTTCAAGTTTCTCTTTTCTTTTAATTCTTTTAAAAGCATAAAACTTAGAGCATTGAGATCTTAGATGACTAAAGGTATCACAATGGTGACAAATAATGCGTTTAGGTCTACTAGGCTTTTTAGGAAGAAATCTAGCAGCATTGTTTTGTTCCATTTTCAACTTGGAGCATTAAGGTCTTATATGACCGATCACACCGCAATGGTGGCAAGTTGGAACAAACTTAGATCCATTCAAAACCTTAGGTTCAAACCTAAACGGAGGCTTTGACTTAACAGTCTTTCTCTCCACCTTTTGATTTCTTTTATGTGGAAGAATTACACCGATTTGTCCTTTAAGGTAGAACACACACTAGGCATAAAATCGGGCACCACAACATAATTGCAACAAATATTTTCATCCTTTTTAACAATAGGTTTAGCAATCAAATACTTGGCATGCATCTTAAGAGATTCATTTTCACATTTAAGATCATCAACAAGTTTGTTAGACAAAACAAGTTTAGCATCCAAGTCCATATTCAAACATTCAAACTCTTTCAGCTTTTCAAGAGAAATTTTAGCAAGTTTTTTATATTTCTCAACCAATTTGTTAGATTCATTGAACTTAGCAATCAAATCATCATTTTCACAAAGTAACTTACTCAAATTCTTTTGAAACATCTTAGCATTTTTCTTCAAGAGTTAGTCAACAACACTAATAGATTCAAATAACATGTCATCATACTTATGAGGATTAACACTGATAGAGGCATTTTCACAAACACGTGGCATGTTACATTCATCACTAACTAAATCATACAAAGAGGCATACAAGACACAATCCATGGCAAATAAACATAAGGGGTCAAGGATCACACTTAGGTATTTAAACCATAACCAGTGTACCCGCTCTGATACCAAATGAAAGTTCAAATAGTGTATAAAACACCCTTGAACGTTTAGACCCCCAATAACAAAAATATCAATTCAAGCTTTATGACAAACAACAAGTGTGCGGAAAATGAACACAAGCTATAAACAGAATTGGTAAACAATCTAAACCAATTAAAATCACATCCATAGCAGAAAATAAAAGGTAAAGACTAAGAGAAGAGAGATGCAAACACAGTGACAACACTCGATGTGTTATCGAAGAGGAAACTGAAGCCCTCAATGTAAAACCTCTCCGCCGTCTTCCAAGCGATCAATAATCCACTAGAAAATGTAGTTGGAATACATGAATAGCAATAGACCCTCCAAGCCTAATCTACCCGATGTACCTAAGCCCTCAAAGCTTCTTACTCCAACGAGGTTGCGCCGAACCTTTTTCTTTTCTAGCTTACCGGATTCCGCTATAGTCCATAGTATCAACCAATATGAATTGGTCCCTTCCTAACTACTTGCCAAAATACCAAACAGCCCTCTCACAGTAATGGATATGGTGAAAAAAGTTTTTGGCAAAAAGACCTCTCAAGGATTTAACAATGGAGAGGAAGAGAGTAGAGGAATTTGAAGAGTCTCTTATGTGAAGATTGTGGATGAATCAATCTTGTTTTTCTCTAGGGTTTCTCTCTCAAAATTCTCTCTGGAAGCTCTTTTTTATTTGTGGGTATAAGAGGTATTTATACTGGGGTAAGAATGAATGTGAAGAGTCAGGTTTTTCAAAACAGGGGTGGCTCGCGGCTTGGCCTTGTGGTTTGACTGAGTCGCGAGTTCCAGCCGCGAGGTAACTGAATGACCAGTTGTCCTATTTTGTCCTGTAGTGCTCCAACTAGCATGACGCTTCAACTTCTGGTATGCTTGGCACGTGTGCTGCTTCTGGCGGCCTGAAGCCGCAAGTCACCCGCGAGATCAAGTCACGAGTCTCTATTTTCTTGCACACTCTTGAGCATTTCAACACTCTATCTCACTTACTACCCTTACAACAAACTCACCTAAATACAGGATTACTAAATACTGAAATACAAGTAAATTTGGTACGGAATAAAGCCAACAAGATGATTGATTAAATTCAACCTTACAAAGGTAGTTAAAAATATGATTAAATTAGCTTGGTTGGGACCACGTTTTGGGTTAGTGTGAATACTTATTCAATAAAAAGACCAAGCAACCAACAATTTAGTTTCGACATAATAAAACAATTAATCATTAAATAAAATTCTAACATTCCCCCACTTGAGTCATATGATTAAGTTGGAATTTCGAAATATCTTAAGAATTTCAATAATCATAGTCTGAGCAATGGCAACTTTAGGATTTTTTTTTTCCAGATAATAAACTTATATTAAACAAATTTAATAATAAAAAAAATTGAATATATCGAGTTATTGACGCACAAAAACATGTAAATACATAAAGTTTTATAATTTCTTTTTACGAGTTTTTAAATTTTGAAATCATTATAAGATAGTTCAATATTAGTTGTTATTATCTATTGTCAATGTGGGTAGCTGTGACCATTTTATTTCTTTAATATTGTACAATTAATATTTTTATTTTAATGCAGTTGTCATTATCTATTTTATATTGTTTTTTATAAAAATATTTTAAACTAAATGACAAAACTCAATCCACTAGCACTGTATTAAATTGATCCACGCAACCATATTCATCTAAACATAAATAATACACTAAGTGTTTACTTAACCAATCAAATACTTGAACAATCACTAACTTTACTATTTGTTTTGTTAAATCACTAACTTTATTACAAAAAATTATTATAACACACAATAGACAGAAAAATAACAAACTCTCTATATTTCAATTATTAAATTATATAAAGTTATATTATATTTGAGTAAGACTTAGGTATAGTACTTAGGTAGTGTACACTTACCTAAAAAATACACTTCATTCTCATGAGAAAAAATCCACATGGAAGAATCTTAAAAAGGGAACTTAAGGAACAGCACCTAAAGTATTGTACCTAAGTTCTGTCCATTATATTTATACTATGCACGCACACATTCACACACATCACAATTAACAAAAATAACATTATAAAAAAAATAAAATAAAATAACTCATAGGTACTATCAGACACTCACTCACTCATATATAATATAAATCTATAATAAAGAGAGAGTCACTCACAACTCACAAACACTCACTTGGCCATAAAATGTGGCTCTCATGTTTCTAATGCGCACACAAATCTGTACCCCACCTCTGGCCCTCCATCTTTCAGTATTTTTTTGGACAAAAGATTCTAGAAAGTGGATTTTCCACTACATAGCATCAAATTTCTTAGGGCAAATTATAACTTATTAACTTGTGGTTTGATTAAAATTTAAGTTGTCTACTTATGATTTGAAATTTAACACTTTATCTACCTGAAGTTTAACTAAAATTTAAGTTGCATACCTGTAATTTGAAATCCTATTATGCAAATGTTCCGCTGGATTCTTTTTGATCTTATTTGATATTGTTTTTTTTTTTTTTTAGAGGAGAGAGACATAAAAGTGGAGAAAAATTACGTATTTAAACCCGTTTTTAACATATGTGGATTACAAAACTTTAATTAAGCTAATCTCAGGTGGGTAGAATGGCAAATTTCAAATCACAGGTAGACAACTTAAATTTTGGCCAAGCGATAGTTAGATAAGTTGTAATTCGTCCAATTAGAGTAATACTAGAGATACAAACTTTCTTACAAATTTTTTTACAAACTGTTGATGTAGTGAGTGATTATTAGTAAATGAAAAAGTGATGTTAATAGTAGGCCTAAATGAAAACTAATAAAATATTATAAAATAGTTTGTGGCTGTCTTTATCTACCTGAAGTTTAACTAAAATTTAAGTTGCATTCCTGTAATTTGAAATCCTATTATGCAAATGTTCCGCTGGATTCTTTTTGATCTTATTTGATATTGTATTTTTTTTTTTTTTAGAGGAGAGAGACATAAAAGTGGAGCAAAATTACATATTTAAACCTGTTTTTAACATATGTGGATTACAAAACTTTAATTAAGCTAATCTCAGGTAGGTAGAATGGCAAATTTCAAATCACAGGTAGACAACTTAAATTTTGGCCAAGCGATAGTTAGATAAGTTGTAATTCGTCCAATTAGAGTAATACTAGAGATACAAACTTTCTTACAAATCTATATATATATATATATATATATATATATATATATATAAAACCGAAGCCTCTGCTGGCACCACAATTTTCCACGTCAGCACAATATTTAAAAAATAAAAACATTATAACACCTCAAAACCCTAGCAACCTTATCCCTCTCTCAAGTTAAAAAATATAAAGCTACAGTTTCTGCAAACTCTCTCTCTCCAAACGTAAAAATTCAACCCCTTTAATTTCTCTTTATATTTTTGAGGCTTATATAGATTAATAGTGAGTTATGCTGATTTTGTTTTGTGTGTGTGTATAGATTGTTTATAAATACAACGTTATATGTTCTCTTTTCGTAAATCCTTGCCCAATGCTCTGTGCAGATGTACACACTGTGGAATTAGTTCAAAGTCTACTCCGATGATGCGTCGTGGGCCAGCTGGTCCGAGGACTTTGTGTAATGCATGTGGACTCAAGTGGGCCAACAAGGTTTGCACAATCACAAAAAATATACTGATTGATTTTTCTTTTTTTCCTTTAAACGGATATATGCATACAAAAAAAATCTGTATATCGAGTGCATGGTGAGTCATAGTATTGGTTGCATAATTGAAAGCCTTAGAGAGATAAGTGTTGCAATTTGGAATAGCAATACAAAAGACAATTTCATTGGCAGCGGAAAGTAATTACTTTGTCTCATATTTTTGTTTTTTGAATTGATTTTGTGTGCTTTTTAGACCCTTTTGGATCAATTTTGTTAATTGGGTGTTTTTTTTTTTTGATAGGGTCCAATTGGGGAAGGTTCTTTCAAAGGGTTACGACGACCGCACTTGGTGTCTGTATACTAATAGTGGGGGATAAGTGCTATAAATTACTAACTCTTTTAAGTGTATAATCTGTTTCTAAAATTATCTATAATATTTTGTCCTCCAAAAATTTTATCTCTTTAATTTTAGTATATTGTGTTTCTTAAGCTATAGACAGATTTTCTTTGTTTCTTATTTTCAATAATAAATCATTTTATTACAATACCGGTAATTGTTTGAGAAATCCAATATGTTCATATCTCTATAGAATAGAGAATAGTAGAAGCCAATTTTATTACAACTACTTAAATTGAGTTAACTTAATTCCGTACAATTACAAAGTATAGCATGAAAGATAATAGAATTAATTATTGTAATTTTTATTTTCTTTCCATGTTTTGAATTTCCATGTTTTTATTGTTGATGAGATATTAAGGCTCAGTTGCATAATATGTGTAAATTTTTCAGAAGGCTACTTTAAATAGTAAATCAATGTGTCTCTTACATTTAGGTATTAGTTAGAATTATTTTCAAATGATTGTACCAATAAAAGTGAATGTGTATAAATTTTGTTTAACTATCCCGTGCATCGCACGGGTTAGCGACTAGTTTTTTTACAAACTGTTGATGTAGTGAGTGATTATTAGTAAATGAAAAAGTGATGTTAATAGTAGGCCTAAATGAAAACTAATAAAATATTATAAAATAGTTTGTGGCTGTAGCATTGCTTAATTTCTTAATGCTATTGAATTCTATGACCCAGTCTCAATATAGTGGAACGGAAGAAAAGTCTCAATAGGAATTGATTTGTTTCACAAGTAGCATTCCAGTAGCAACCTCGATTATTCATAAGAAAAGGTCTCTTTGTTTAGGAAATTTTCAATTGAAATCATTTCTGCCATTATCTTTATACTGCCTCTTTTCATTATTCCAAAATTAGATTTGAAAAGAAAAGGGACTCCTTGCGAGGGGTAGGGGTTCCAAAGAAGAGGTTTCAAGTATAATCTCAATCAAAAAAATTAAATATTTAGCATTTTTTTTTTAATCCTACCAACCTCTTCAGTTTTCAAGATTGTAACGACTCAAATCCAAAATCCAAATCCACTGTTTTCAGTGTTCAAAATTATATTGACAATTTCTTTCAAAATTGTCAATGCGAACACAAATTTAAAGGCAAGTGCAATAGGCCAGTCTCCTTTCAATTTAGTTCGCAATACAATTTCTACATTGACTTTCGTATATTTAGTTTAAATATTAAGGTCACATGATGATCTTCTCACAACATATTTTATGTTTTGTTTTTAGATGTATTATGATGCCCTTAATTAAACAAGATTGACATCGTTAAACATGTCATCATAAAAGAAAATTCATCTAGAGAGAACATCCGGATTGTTTCAAACTTTCAATTGATGGTTATGATTCAATTTGGATTCTTGGGTATTGTTTAATATCAAAAAGTAGTATAACCAATAGTGGTGTATTGGAAGAGTGACAATAATTGTTGGATTTTGTTAGTAGAGTGACAATAATTTGATGTTAGGGATAGGTTCTACTCACTATGGTTGGGCTAGGTTTGAATGCCACTGTAATCAATGTTTGGATACAATGGATTGGGTTTTATCGATTTTTCTTTGGGGGTTGCCTTAGGTGGGAATTGGGATTTGCATAATGTGGTTAGGTTTTTTGTGGGTTGTCAATCTCGTCATTGCACAATATTAGTGATGGTTTTATGATTTTTTTTTTTTAGGGTGGTCATTAAGAACCTTTTTTTTTATAGATAGTTTCAATGTATGATGTTCGCTCCTAATTATAGCTTTTTATCATCAGTCAAAGACACCAATTGATTTTTAGTGTAAGCAGGAATTGAACTCTAGAATTCGTACCTAACCATCAGAAACTTTACCAGTTAAACTATATGGAACCTACTGGTCATTAAGAAACTTAAAATTATACAAAATCTCATAAAGAAAAAACTTGAATACATCAATGTAAAAAAAAAAAATGAAAGTGCTTGAAGTATTACGATGTCCATCTATTAGCAAAAAGAAAAAGAAAAAGAAAAAAAGGCACTGAGAAGAGATAAAGTGAAAATTGAGAATATTGAGATAGGGGTAATAAAGTGAGAGAGAGTTTGAAATGATGATAGAGAAAAATATGGAGAGAGAGAGAGAGAGAGAGAGCAATTGATGATACTTATTGTTACAACTGTGAACCAAATTGTAGAGGAGAGCAAAGTTTTTTTATTGCAAAGTTGTTTTTTTTAGGAATAATGAAATTAGGAATTATTTGTGTAATGAGTACAACAAGTTAGAAATTTGAATGATTAGGGACTTTAATTTTTTGTTTTGAAGAGGCTTTTGTTGAATAATTTGTTTACTTGTTGTTGTTTGGGTTTGTTTTGCTGTTATCTAATTTTGTTGTTGTCATTTGAGCTTTTTTTACTATTTTTTTTTAAAAGGGATTATGGATTATGTTTAGCGGGCCAGAATTGTTTTTGGGGTAATGTTACATCTACAACATTTTCATAATAACTCTTATGTGACAAGTTGTTACTAGTAGATAAAAAAGTGTTAGTATTGGGCCCAAATTAGAATCAATAACAGCTTATTACTTAGAATTTGTCATGAAAAGAATTTCTCATGAAATTATTATAAAAATGTTATGAACGTAGCGTTACTTTTATATTTATTGAACCCAAATTTTTGTAATTCTCTAGTTAATGTATATCATGATGTTAACTTATACTTGAAATTGGATAAGTCGTTTGATTCTCTCTGATGATCTTCCCCCATGTTTATAGAGAAGGAGCGAAGGTTATGTGGGGTTATGTTAATGAGATTCTGGGATAGCCATCACTTATTGGGGAATCATCCATTGCAAGATTTCCAGGGTCGAAAATCTTATTTTAATCAGATTGGAAATCAATAAAGCAATCCCAATCTACGAACAGACACAATGTATGGTAGAAACCGTAAAACATACTAATTTTGAATGTATACGTAATTTAGTTGAGGCTCATTGCTTGTGCTGCACCACAAGGGTAATACCACTATAATAGACACAAGGGTGGCTAGGTAGTTGTATCTTGGGGGTGGGAACGCACAATGTTGTTAGTCTACTTCTCCAAAAATCTTGTAGATGACATGTATTTTCTCAAGATGATGACATAGTACTCCATGCCTCAACTCCGCCATCTAAAAACTCATGAAATGTTATTATTAAAATGCTTATTTGAAGATTATTTATTTATCAATTGTTGTTCATAGGAACAAAAATATTGGCACAAAATTAATTCACTTAGCACAAAAATTTTAAAAAATAAATTTAGATAGAATATGTGGTGCAAAATTAGAGTCTAATTGAAATGCAATTTGAAATCTAATTGAATTTTCTCTTAATTTTGTCTATATATATACTAACTTGTAACTCCATACTCATGCATGGATACACTTAAGATTCACACTTTTGTTCAACCAAGAATGCATGGTATCGGGCATTTTGAGACCAGCCAATTTAACAAACCGAATTTTCTCTTTATCCTGGCAGCTCAATTGCGTTCTGCGTACACATCCCTTATACCACTCTTCTGGGTTCCATGTTTGTCGTGATTTAGGCTTGAATCCTTCGACGTCTACACATTGACAGACACGTGACTCACCCATGATACAATTTCCATAAGGACCACATAAATTATAAGTGTCGCATTTGTCTTTTCGCAAATTCAAGAACATGCTCCATTCTTTTTTTTCTTCAACCCACACATAGCGCTGATACTGTGATTGTGATTGATTCAAAACTGTTCTTGTGATTGCAGATTTGTCAATCATTTCGAACATGAAGTATACCTCGTCCTTCTTGGAGACAAACTTGAAGTTGTAAAGCGGGATGTCCTTTAACTCCGCCATACCACTGAAAAAATGGCCATTCCATGGGCCGGACCGGAAGTACTTCTGGGAGCCTTTCATCATGACCAATTCTGGGTAATTATGGGGCTAGTAATTAATTTTGAAAGTTTTGAAAATACACGAAAAAAAAAAAAAAAAAAAAAAGGTGCTTGACGTTAATTCTTTAAAAAAAAAAATGAAGTATAAAAAAATAATAATTCGTTTCATATTTCAAGAATGGTAATTAAATATAAATAAAAAAGAGAAAGACCAAATCATAGTGGCTAAATGACAAGTATTTGTCACACCTGCCCCCTAAGACCAAATCACCTTTGGAGCTACCAGGTTTAGTTTGTCCAATTTTCATAGATCATTAGTCAATTCTCATCGTTTATCACTCACCTTAAGTCAGACCCACACCATTTGTACTTGTTTGCTTGTATATAAATCATTAGATATGGGTGATGGTGGCAAAGCTGTAATTAACCAAAGCCAAGAGGGTCTCAGCCGAAAGTCAAGTCCCAGCAGAGCAAGTGCAGAGAACTTATGGGGCCAACAGTCGCATACACTATTCCAATTTCAGCTTTAATGCAATCATCTCATTGACTCTCATTTCTTCTCTTCACTATCACATATTGCTCTGTTCTTGTACCGAAAGGTGAGAAGAGTTTGCTCATATTACTCTGTTCTTCACGCATCTGGGCAAGGTTTTATATTATTTTCTTTGCCGAAGCTGGTTCTTATTTTATAAGTTTGATCATATCTCTCTCTACTACCTCACATAAGGAAATTGCTAACAAATATTTTTTACCCTTTGTTGTTGGTTTATTTTTCAGATCTGCTTCATATTCACCGATCTTCTATATTCCTTCAGCTTCTCTCCCTTGCAAGGTACAACAATGGCTCTTTTATAGTTTATTTTTCTAACAAATATTTATGAAGTCTAATTTATGAAGTGTAATTTCTAACCCCAAATATATATTCACTGATCTCTGTTTTAACGTAGTTCATTAATTTATGAAGTGTAAAATGTGTTGGTTAGAGAGTGGAGAAGCTGCTGAGGTCAGAGAGTGTTTTGTTGTGGAAAGGGTGTGAAGAGGAGAGAGAGAGAGAGAGAGAGAGAACGTGGGTAGGCAAAATTGCCATTCTGTACACCTGCTCTGCAATAAATTTTTGTGAGACCCAGTGAATGACATAAAGCTGAGTTTTTGAATTGGAAAACCCATTGAGATGTCCCACCCAAACGACCCGCCAAGCAGAGTTACGAGTTTATTTGAGTTACGGTTATAAGAATTGAGTTAGGAGTTTGAGTGAGCAGGATTGAGTAATGGGTGATGAGTGAGTTTTAAATTAAACAGGATCTTGGGGTTTGTTTGGTACGTAATAATAATTTTTAGTTTTTTTGAAAATATGTGTGAATGAAAAGTTATATAAAATTACATATAATATTATTTAAAAATTAAAAACATATATTTAAACTGGTTTATCTAACGGGACTTTAGTTTCCATGCACATAAATTTATTTCATTTCCCGACATGGTTGTATGTGACCCTGCATATGCATGTGACTATATACCTTATTATCACTGACAAGTTTTTGCTTTTTTGGTTGAGAATCCACGGAGAAAAAAGAAGCAAATGATTTTGTTTTTGTTTTTTTTTACAGAAGTAAATGATTCTTTCTAATGTGTTAACCTTCGACTAAACAATTGAAGCAAATCCTATATTTAACACTAAGCACCACCGAAGTCAAAGCGTAGACAGATTTATCTGAAGAAGTACCCAAAAAAAAAAAAAAAAATGACAAGCATCAGGTCTATTTCCACAGTGGTTCCAAGCGAGCCAACTCCAAGTGGCCTTTTACGGCTCCCTGAGACTGATCAAGTGGCGCAATGGACTCATGCACCACTCATATACATTTACAGAACCAAGTCCAACAACACCACCATCCCATTTTCATTTGAGGCAATGAAAAATTCCCTAAGCCGTGCTTTGATTCACTTCTACCCGTTGGCTGGCCGGCTACACTGGATTGAAGGTGGCTGTCTAGAACTTGATTGCAATGCCATGGGAGTGCAACTATTGGAAGCTTATTCTGAAGCAGAATTGGATGAACTTGGTGATTTTGCACCAACCGATGCAGTGCGAGATCTTGTACCAAAGGTTGATTATACTACTCCAATAGAGGAGTGGCCATTGTTGCTTGTACAAGTGACAAGATTTCGCTGTGGTGGCCTTTGTGTTGGAGTGGCAATATCCCATACCATGGTTGATGGACGATCTGCAACTCACTTCATCAACTCATGGGCAAAGTTGTCTCGGGGATATGATCTGGAGGATGTTGATATGCCATTTCTTGATCGAACTGTTTTGAGATCAAGTGAACCAGTTAAGACTCCACGCTTTGATCACATAGAATATACCACAAAGCCACCGGTATTGATTGGGAGGACGGATGCGAATGAAGAGAGAAAGAAGGAAACTAGTGCGACCTTGTTAAAACTTACAAGGGAGCAAGTGGAGGTTCTAAAGAAGAGAGCCAATCAAGACGTCGTCGGGGTAACAACAATAAGGCCCTATTCTAGATATGAGGCCATTGCCGGCCACATGTGGAGATGTGCATGTAAGGTACGTACAGTTGATAGTCATAATAGTCAATCAACAAGAGCTCGCCTTGAAGTTGACATTCGTAATCGGTTAAAGCCATCTCTGCCTAAAAGATATTTTGGGAATGCAATTTCAGCTACTGTGACACCAATATGTCTCTATGAAGACCTCTTGTCCAGGCCATTGAGTTATTCTGCTGGGAAACTAAGGGAAGCCATTGAGAGAATGGATGATGAGTATGTAAGATCTGCTCTTGATTTTATATCAAGTCAGAAGGATGTGAGTGGGCTAAGGTCTAGCTTTCACATTCAAGGATACTCGGAAGGACCTTTCCTGGGGAACCCTAACATTTCTCTTGGCAGCTGGATAGGTCTACCTTTCTACGATGCAGATTTTGGATGGGGAAAGCCTATATACGTGGGTCCTGGGTTGCTAAACATGGATGGTAAATCATTCATTATGCCAAGTCACACTGCTGATGGATCTCTCATTATAGCACTTCGTTTGCAAACACAATACATGGATTCTTTCAAGAAAATCTTTTATGAGGATATTAGTGTCAGCCTAGCCAAGTTATGATCATGATGTACCTAATAGCTGTAAAATGCAATGGAAAATTCAAAATCTTCAGAGGCTTTGAGGTTGATGGCTAAGATGTATTGATGTTTATCATGTGTGTTTCTATTTTCAGTAGTTAATTAATGTGGTTATTTTGCTCTTTTTTCTGAGTTCTACCCTCTATGTTATAATTTATTAAGTGCTCTTCCCACCCAATAATTGAGTGCCATCTGCATCGATGTTTTGAACACTGTTTTACATGGATTGAGTTTTGCATAAAGCATACAATATAAATTTAAATTACGTACCCACTCATCAGTAATGATGAGATTCAAGTCTTCAATCCCCTCCGCCCTCTTTAATTTCATGGGTAGGAACAATCCAATATTAGTGAGAGAGTGGAGAGCCTGGTCATCTTTTCAAAACCATTCAAGAACTAGAGTGCCAGGGCAATTTATCATAGACTCTAGAAGATAATACATTCGAAAGAAATCATGTACACTTTTCTTCTATCCTTATCTGAACCAAGTAGTTATGGTGCTCAAAGGTGTACCCCATCAACTTTATGATCATTAAACGCTGGATAGGCTTACAAGTATATCAAAGACCGAGCAACCAAGCTGAGCTTAGTAACGTGAATTTGTAACAAAGTTAAACTTTATGGTAGTTAAAAATGTTAGGTTCACGTATTTTGGTATTGTCAAACCATGCCAAATTATGTGTCTTTTATTGAGTTTTAATATGTTTTAAAGTTGTAATTGAAGACCAAGTTGAAGATACAAAGTTTGTTCAAGAAAAACTCAAGAAAAAACACATTTTCAGCACTTTTTCACCAAGTACCTCGATAGCAGCTTGATAGAGGCTAGAAATTTACTATTTCCTCGATAGAAGCTTGATAGCTTCTCAATCTATTGAGCTTCGCAGATTAGCAAAAATCAGTAACATGAAAAAGCCTATAACTTATTCATTTGAAGTCCGAATTGAGATCTATTAGAACCGGTATTTAAAAGACATCATAATTCATCTATTAGAGGTTTTTCAAAGAGAGAAACACTCCGTTTATACAAATAGGGTTTTGTAACTAAGTTTTCTCTATTTCACCAAACTAAAGAGTTTTAAAATAGATCCGAAGATTCCATTGGTGAAGAAGCTGAAGTCATAGCAACCACCACAGACTTGCTAATGTGAGGAAAACCTTCAAGATGTTCTTGAAATCAGTTGAAGAGTTTAGAGGTTCTAAAGCAATAGAAGGTTTTTGTTGTAAGTTCATATACTGAGATTGTAGAGTTTAAGAACAAATGTTTTGTACTAGATTTAAAACTTTTCTTTATTATAATGGATTGCTTTTTGGGAAGGTTTCCCTCCTAGGTTTTTTACTATAAACTAGTTTGTTTTGTTGGTTTTTCTAAGTCATCATATCTTGTCTTATTTACTATTCCATTGTGCATGATATTGACATGATATTGATGTTTGTTTGTTTGAATAAGAATTATTCATAATAGATTTAATTAACAACTTGGGTTTAAAATTTGTTAATTCTATCAACTGGGGTCTAAATTTCCTAACAAGTGGTATTAGAGCAGGTACACTATGATTCGATTAATTTCCTGAGTGTGATTCTTGACCCCTGTTGTCATGGATCATGGACAATCTCTTTTGATTCTTCATTTGTTTGATGGTACTAACTATGATTACTGGAAAGTTCGTATGAATGCTTTTTTGCAAGTTCCTGATGAAAAAGTATGGTTGGCTTTTGAAGTTGGATGGAAGAAACTAAGTGACCCCCTTGCTACTTGGGATGATGGCAAGATCAAAGTTGCAAATTTCAACGGTAGGGATTTGAATGCTTTGTTTAGTGGTTTGACCAATGAGGAGTTTAAGAAAATATCATCCAAGAAAATTGCTAAGGAAGCATGGACCATTCTTAAGACCATCTACGAAGGTACTAAGCTAGTGAAGACTATTAAGCTTTAAAGACTCAATAGCAGTTTTGAAGAAAAAAAGGATGGAGGAGGATGAGACCTTTGATGAGTTCTATGCTAAACTCAAGGATATTGTGAACTCTACCTTTAATTTTGGAGAATCTATAGTAGAACCCAAAATTGTTAAGAAAATCTTTAGATCCTTACCTGAAAGATTCCATGCAAAGATCACTGCTATTGAAGAGGCAAAGGAAATTGATAAAATTCCTTTGACTAAGCTTGTAGGAAACCTTCAAACCTATGAGATGAGATTAGGTAAAATAGGAAAAGGTGGAAAGAGTAGGAGCATGGCTCTTAAGGATATAGAGGAGGAGAGTGATGACTCTTAAGATGAAGATGAAGATGAGGATGAGGATCGGGACTTAACTTTCATAGCTAAGAAGATTAGAAAGCTTTTCCAATATAGGAAAAAGGATAAGAACAAAGCTCCTAAGAAATATGATTCTTTTAGGAAGGGTAAGAGCGAAAAACCCTCATCCAGTGCCATGAGTGTAAAGGTTTTGGTCATATGAGGATAGAGTGCCTAAACTACCTTATGAAGGAAAAGACCAAGAAATCAAAAGGTAAAGTGTTTGTTGCCACCTTAAGTGATATTAAGAGTGATCTTTCTGATGAGTATGAGGATGAATGTGGTAATTATAAGGCTTTTGCTACCACAACCGATTAGGTGATTATGGAGAATGTTAGTGATTGTTAGGATTCTTCTGATGATGAAGTACCCGAGAAGTTCACCCTTCAAGGAGCCTATAATAAACTATGCACTGAATATATAAAATCTGAAAAGACTTCACATCTCTGTAGAAAAGAGCTTAACGAGGTAAAAACCAAAAAAGCTGATCTGTTAGTCAAACTAGGAGACTAGGTTAGTTGAGACTCTTGTTGTGGAGAACACCTCATTAGATGAGAAGGTCAAGAATCTTGAGGTTGAGCTTAGTCAAGCTAGAACTCAAATAGAAAGGATGTTTAGTGAAAAGCTTGATGAGGTTTTGAGTGCTCAAAAGCTGAGTTTTGATAAGACTGGTGTAGGATATGTTGATTCCTTCGGCCCCTCCTCTTCCATAGCTTCTAGATTAAAGACTGTTTTTGTGCCTCAATTTGAGAAGGTTGATAAAGGTAACAAATTCATAATTGATATGTCTTATTCTAATACCTTTGTTAGACCTTATTAAAGTCATGTATGCACTATTTTTTTTCCTACTTTAGCACATGCACACTTGTTACTCTTCATCAAACTCTCTTGTAGGTTAATTTTATGGAATAAATATTCATTGAGAACCTTGAGTTTTTAAGTCAAGCATTGATATGACTCTTGAACAAATTTTGTATTTTTCACACATGTTGAAAAGATAGTGTTAAGGGCTACATCTGATTTAGTGTGAAGCTACATGATGTGTTATTCATAGAGAGGATTGCCTATTTCAATAGTATGAAAGCCGCCACTCATGGAAGTTTAAATGCCTATTGGAGAGATAGGTTGGAAAAAGAAAAAAGATTTTCTTTGGAGAGATAAGGTGGATAAACATCATATTCACATGCAAAGAAAACCTCTATGAAAAAAAAAAAAAAAGGAGAGAGAATATATATGCATAGAGAGAAAAAGTGAAAAAAAAAAAAAGGATTCAAGCTCTAACTCTTTGATTGACTTGAAAACCTTGAAATTTTGGTAATGCTTATTATCATAACTTTTTTCTACTCTTGAGGTTGATGTGAGTTTACAAGACACTTGATCACATGAAAACACCTTGCATGCTTGAATTTTTATTTCATTGAGAACTATATTGTATAGTCTTAGGTGATCATGTTTGGAAGTGCTTATATGCATTGGTACATGGGTTACATAGTGCCAAGCTTTGCATAAAATTAAAGAGAGAATATTGGTATTCTATGTACAATCTTTTTTTTTTTTTCCTCAAAATGTTTTTCTCCAATAATTGTTTTATTCTTTTCAATGGGAGAAAGTTGTTTTTACAACCCTTGCTCTTCATAGTGGGAGTTTTAATTGTTTGCATTCCATATGTGTGTCATTCATATTTTGCATATGTTGTCCCCTTGATATCCATAGCATCTTGTTTCATTACATTCATGCTTGTACATGGTTTCTTTGTGCCCCTTTCATCATCTTTATGTTTCCCTGGTAAAGCTTTATAGCTTTTTGTGCCCTCTGTCAATCATAACAAAAAGGGGGAGAAAATGTGGTTTTTGAACATTCTACATGTTAGGAGGAGCAATACATGTCGTCTTTGGAAGGGGGAGCTATGTTTTATTTGCTTAGGGGGAGAGCATGATGTACTTTGGGGTTTTGTGCCCATTTTTTTGGTATACATATTCTTGAGCTTTACTTGTTTATTATCTATCATTATTTTTCACATGGTGCGCATAACATGTTTGTTAAGTGCTTTCAGGAAAGACAAATATGGAGCCAATCAAAACAGTCAATCCTAGTTCATGCTATGATTTCTTAGGACTGGTTGTTTTTAGATAGGTTAGTTTGTTTGAATATGGGTTCATTCATTGTATTTGGGTTAATAATGTATTGGGCTTACTTTTGTACTTGAGGTTTTGTCATGGATTTATAAAGGGGGAAATTGTTAGGTTCATGTGTTTTGGTATTGTCAAACCATGCCAAATTATGTATCTTTTATTGAGTTTTGATGTGTCTTAAAGTTGTAATTGAAGACCAAGTTGAAGATACACAATTTGCTCAAGAAAAACACATTTTCAGCATATACCTCGATAGCAGCTCGATAAAAGCTAGAAACATATTGTCTCCTTGATAGAAGCTCGATAGCAGCTTAATCTATGGAGATTGTTCTCGATAGAAGCTTGATAGATCAACAAAAATCAGTAATGCGAAAAAGCCCATAACTTATTCATTTGAAGCTTGAGATCCATTTGAACTGGTATTTAAAGAACATCATAAGCCATCTATTAGAGGCTTTTCAGAGAGAGAAACACTCTATTTATGTGGCTAGGGTTTTGTAACCAAGTTTTCTCTATTTCGCCAAACTAAAGAGTTTTAAAGTAGATTTTAAGATTCCATTGGTGAAGAAGCTGAAGTCATAGCAACCACCACAAACTTACTACTGTAAGGAAAACCTTCAAGAGGTTTTTGAAATTAGTTGGAGGTTCTAATTGTGATTGTGGGTGGAGAGTTCATATATTGAAGAGTTTAGAGGTTCTGAAACAGTAGAAGGTTTCTGCTCTAAGTTCATCATATTGGGATTGTAAAGTCTAGGAACAAAGGTTTTATACTAGATTTGAAACTTCTCTTTATTATAGTGGATAGCTTTTTGAGAAGGTTTCCTCCCATGTTTTTTTACTATGAAACTAGTTTGTTTCATTGGTTTTCTTGGGTCATCATATCTTGTCCTAGTTACTATTCTGTTGTGCATGATATTGATGTTTGTTTGTTTGAATAAGAATTATTCATAATAGATCTAATTAACAACTTAGGTTTAAAACTTGTTAATTCTATCAACCAGGCTCTAAATTTCCTAACAAAAAATATGATTAAATTAGCTTGGTTGGGACGACATGTTTGGTTAGTGTGAATACTTATTCGAAAAAAAGACCAAGCAACCAAAAATTTAGTTTTGATATAATAAAACAATTAATCATTACATAAAATTCTAACATTCCCCCACTTGAGTCATATGATTAAGCTGGATTTTTGAAACATCTTGTTTTAAGAATTTCAATAATCATAGTATGAACAATGACAGCTTTAGGAATTTTTTTTTCCAGATAATAAACTTAAATTAAACAAAATTTTTTTAAAAAAAGAACTTGAATATATCAAGTTATCTACACACAAAAACACGTAAATACGTAAAGTTATACAATTTCTTTTTACGAGTTTTCAAATTTTGAAATCATTATAAGATAGTTCATTATCAGTTGTCATTATCCATTATCAATGTGAGTAGCTATGACCATTTTATTTTATTAATATTGTACAATTAATATTTTTATTTTAATGCAATTGTCATTATCTATTTTATATTTTTTTTTAATAAAAATATTTTAAACTAAATAACAAAACTCAATCCACTAGCAATGTATTAAATTGATCCACACAACCATATTCATCTAGACATAAATAATATTCTAAGTGTCTACTTAACCAATTAAATACTTGAACAATCACTAACTTTACTATTTTTTTTTTTGTTAAATCACTAACTTTATTACAAAAAGTTATTATAACACGATAACAATAGATAGAAAAATAACAAACCCTCTATATTTTATTTATTAAATTATATAAAGTTATATTATATTTATACTATACACACACACATTCACACACATCACAATTAACACAAATAACATTATAAAAATAATAATAATAACTCACATGTCCTATCAGACACTCACTCACTCATATATAATATAAATTTATAATAAAGAGAGAGACACTCACAGCTCACAAACACTCACTCTGCCATAAAATGTGGCTCTCATGTTTCTAATGCATAAACAAATATGCACCCCACCTATGACCCTCCATCTTTCAGTATTTTTCTGGACAAATGATTCTAGAAAGTGGATGTTCCACTACATAGCATCAAATTTTATAGGGCAAATTACAACTTACCAACTTGTGGTTTGATTGAAATTTAAATTGCCTACCTATGATTTGAAATTTAACACTTTACTCATCTAAAATTTGACCGAAATTTAAGTTGCATACCTGTAATTTGAAACTTAAATTTCGGTCAAACCATAGGTGAGTAAGTTGTAATTTGCCCAATTTCTTAAGAGTAATGCTAGAGATACAAACTTTTTTTACAAATTGTTGATGTAGTGAGTGATTATTAGTAAATGAAAAAGTGATGTTCATGGTGAGCCTAAACGAAAACTAATAAAATGTTATAAAATAGTTTGTGACTGTAACATTGTTTAATTTCTTAATCCTATTGGATTCTATGACTTAGTCTCAATATAGTGGAACCAAAGAAAAGTCTCAATTGGAATTGATTTGTTTCACAAGTAGCATTCCAGTAGCAATTTCGATTATTTATAAGACGAGGTCTCTTTATTAAGGAAATTTTGAATTGAAATTATTTCTGCCATTATCTTTATACGGCCTCTTTTCATTATTCCAAAATTAGATTTGAAAAGAAAAGGGACTCCCTGCGATCCAAAGAAGAGGTTTCAAGTATATCTCAATCAAAAAAAATAAATATTTAGCATTTTTTTTAATCCTACCAACCTTTTCAGTTTTCAAGATTGTAACGACACCCCTCATTCCCTCAGTGACAGTGAGACCAAAACCTCAAGTCTCAAATGGTCATGTGTGTGTGAACCCAAATCACTAAACATTGAAAACCCACCCCCTAAAATTGGCAACCCCAATTGGCTTAATGGTTCCTGTTGAAAGCAGATCAGCAATCCTAATTGGCTGTTAGTTTCCACTGTAAAGCTCTGCTTGTGTTGAGATGTGAAATTGAAGGTTGGTCCGCTGTGAAACAGGTAACCACCACGAATTAAGAGTTTCTGAAGTTCCTTGCTGAAAGCTCATCATACGCAACTCAGGTAATGCCTTGAACTTATCCTTAACTAACAGCAATTTGTGGTTTGCTTATGGAAGCAACTTTTGTAAGTTTAATTAGTAGACATGAAGTAGAAATTAAACTTTTAATTGACAGATGTTGTATGCTATTTACTTGTTTTTTGGGTGAGGGGGTTGGCAATTAACTTGATCTTTGTGACCAACGTATTGAAATTCCATCTGTTTTGAGCATGACCAGAAATTTTTTTATTGAAAAAGATAAATTCTTATGTTGCCTTTTAAATTATGATGTTGATTAAGTGCTATGTTGGAGACTTACTGATCAGCAATAGTTTTGATCAATGATAATGATGCTGTTATGACTGCCAAAGTATGTGAACCCATCTATGAAAGCAGCAATATTTCAACCATGTTGATATTATATATGATGGATTTACTCTCTAGGATCAGATCTTATTTGTTTTCTAAGCTTTGTGATGACCCCATGTTCAAAAAAGGCAAAGGTTTTGTGTCCAGCGATAGGATTTTTTCCCTTCAAATTCTGAAGTCGCAGAAGTGGCATTAAACTAGGAATCCCTTGGTTCTCAGTATGCTCATGATTACATTGTAATGCAAGATTAGATTATTGAAAATGCAACTTCATTTCCTTCTCATCTGTATCTAGATATATTCATGCATTATGTGGACCATTGTGCATAATATGATCAATTTGCATAATTAGAGGCTGTTAATATTGCATAGTGTCTTCATGCATTTGATTGTTTTCATAATGATCCAAGGTTTTCTTAATATTGTTGGCTCTCTAATGATATTGTTGACTCTCTAATAATTGAATTGAATGTTTCTTTTTATTAATGCTTGGAATAGTTGGGACCATTTGTGGTTACTACAGTAGATAGCTTCTTTGAGTTTGGAATAATTGTGACCATTCAGCTTTTTTTTTTACTAAATTTCGTTGGGAATTAATATAGAGTTTAGCATCATTTTTGTTTTTCTTAATGATAGGCCAAGAATGTATTGACCCCTTGTGATGAATTAACAAATTAATTAGTCAAGTTAATTAATTAATTCAATTAACATGCAATATGCATGGTAGCACAAACAAATCACCAAATAATTAAATGCAACGGAAATTAAATTGACATGGTGAAATTAAGGTTACCACTCCCGAGAATTCACTATTATCATAACAAACAGTTACAAGTAAAGAAATCTCAGTACTTTATATCAACCTATAGTTAATATTGTTGGCTCTCTAATAATTGAATTGAATGTTTCTTTTTGTTAATGCTTGGAATGGTTAGGACCATTTGTAGTTACTATAGTAGATAGCTTCTTTGAGTTTGGAATAATTGTGACCATTCAGTTTTTTTGTTACTAAATTTCATTGGGAATTAATATAGAGTTTAGCATCATTTTTGTTTTTCTTAATGATAGGCTAAGAATGTATTGACCACTTGTGATGAATTAACAAATGAATTAGCCAAGTTAATTAATTAATTAAATTAATATGCAATACGCATGGTAGCACAAACAAATCACCAAATAACTAAATGTAGCGGAAATTAAATTGACACGGTGAAATTAAGGTTACCACTCCTGAGAATTCACTATTATCACAACAAGCAATTACAAGTAAAGGAATCCCAGTACCTTATACCAACCTACAGTTGATATTGTTAGCTCTCTAATAATTGAATTGAATGTTTCTTTTTTGTTAATGCTTGGAATAGTTGGGACCATTTGTGGTTGCTACAGTAGATAGCTTTTTTGAGTTTGGAATAATTATGACCATTCAGTTTTTTTTGTTACTAAATTTCGTTGGGAATTAATATAGAGTTTAGCATTATTTTTGTTTTTTTTAATGATAAACCAAGAATGTATTGACCCCTTGTGATGAATTAACAAATTAATTAGCCAAGTTAATTAATTAATTCAATTAACATGTAATATGCGTGGTAGCACAAACACATTCTATATGTAAAGGAATCATATATGTTCCTAGAATTAGTTATAAGTATAGGAATCATAGTACTTTATACCAACCTACAGTTGAACCCTTACCCCAATACCCAATTGGACTTGTTTTGTAGTGACAATCTCTCCTTATAATGCATAGCTCCCAGTACGTGATTAACCAATTCGATGAGCAGATCCCAGTACGCGGTTTACTCACCAACTTGAGAAAGATGTTGGCTGCAAAGTTTTTTAGTTCATCACAAGATGAAGATCACAAAACTCCTTGTTACAAAATCCTTCGGTGTACAAACACAGCAGCTTCTTCAAGAGAAAGATGAACTAGAACAAATTCTGTCTTTGGTCACAATTTACATGAACACAACTTTGCTTCACATTTGTGCAACCTTTGACGGCTCTTAAAACAATCTTTATATATGTTTAGGGTTGTGAGAAAAGAAAGCCCAAACATGTATTCACATATTGAAGTGAAATCAGTTCTGAAAAACTGATTTTCATAAACCTCGATAGATAGCTTATCTGTTGAGCTAGTTGTCGAGCATCGGGTTTCAGCAGCTTTTTAAATCTCAATAGATACTAGCTGTCGAACTTTAAAATCTAGCATTTCTTTACTTGTTTCTTGGACAGACTTGCATGGCTTTAACACTTAATCTTGAAACCTTGTTCCTTGAAGTATTAAACACATTCTAGATCTACTCAATTACAAGTAAAGTGCGTTTTTTTAAAGGATTAGTCAATTCTATATTGACATATGTTCCTAACATGATTCACATATGTCCTAACATTTAAGGTTGAGTTTTATGTTGTTCTTAGCTAAAATCTTTTTTATGTTGTCTTAATTTTATGTTCAGATTGAATGAAGTGCAAGTGAGCAAAGTATGTGTAGGTGCAATGAAGATAATCAAATTCAGCTCTAGAGAATTAAGTGGCATTGTGGCAGCAACCAAATTTTGGAAAATGCTGTATAAATTGGGATTGCTTCATGTAATAGGATTTATGTACAATTAATTGACATGAGTATGTAAGGAAATGATGGGTACTGGCTTGTAAAATTTCACAGTATAGGAATTATCTATGACTTTATATTTAGTGAAATTCATGTATCAATATGTGCTTTTGTTTGTGTGTAATATAAGCAAATGTCCCTTTGTACATATACAAAAATGCATATGTTTATTCACTTAAAATGACCAATTATTTCTATACTTAGAATGAAAATTAGTATAATAATTCTTACAGTGGTACAACAACTATTTCATAAGATATACCTTGGATTACATTGTTCAGAATCTTGAAAGGTAGTAATTCAATCCAGAATTCATATTTAAGAACATTTAATAATTCCCTAGATTTCTTTGTTCAAGACAACGTTATAATTCGTATTCATTCATAACATTGCATACTTAAAATGGATGGTATCTATGATTAACCATACAACCATCACAAAACAATAAGTTATTGCCACTACATTAAAAATTTTAAATATTCGTATGGCATTGCATACACAAAATGGGTAGTATCCATGATTAATCATACAACCATAAAAAAAAAAAAAAAAAAAAAAAAAAAAAAGAAAAAAAAAAAAGAAGAAGAAGTTATTTCCACTACATTACAAATTTGTATGGCATTGCATACACAAAATGGATAGTATTTAGGTCATCTTATCCCCCACTACTATGTTCTAAAATACTACTAGAACCTAGATCTACATCCCTGACTTGCTGCAACCATTGTCTCTAGTGACACTCCAGCGTTGCCTCTAGCCTGTGGTTGTGGTTGTAATCTTCAAGCTTCTTTATCTTTCCCATCATACTTGAATGGATTATTCTTAAATTTCCCACCATAATGAAGACATATGGTGAATTGAAAGTCTTCATCCATCCTACAACAAACAAAGTGTAAAAAGAAAGAAATATCATGAATACAAAGGAAAAATTATTGGAGGAAGTATTTATCTATTACAAACTTCAAGTGTAACATCTATAGTTATTATAGCCAATAAGAATACAACAGACCTATCTCTATATACCCTGGTTTATAGAAGGATGTGATAACATGTATAATATAATATTCTGAACCGTGTATGTGTATATAACAAAAATTACAGGTATATATTAATATTCCTAACAAGCTTTTGATGAATTCAAGTAAATTTGTTTCGGTGATTTTGAGCCAATAATTCCTTGTGATATCATTAAAGAAATCAATGGACTAAGTTACATAGTGGTTACCATGTGCAAATACTATACAGCAAACCAAACAAAATTATTATAGTCACTTAAATATAGCATATGGTCCCTCAATGTCTGATGGAGTCTTCAATAATAAACACTAGGGACCACTAAATCAAATTTCACCAATTTCTAAACATAAACTCTTGTCCTTTTCAGTAGCATAACACCCCCAATAAACCCATACACTCTGAAATATGCTCTGTATATATACATTCCAATAAAGCTATAAAGTAAAACCAACAAATTTTACCTTATAAGTTAGTACGCTTTGATTTCAATAGCAACTTCATGGCGGAGTTCTAAACTCTATTTCATCTCCTCAATGTCAGCAAAGGGAGGCTAATTAGCTTGGATCTTTGGCCGGTTTGGACTAGTTGATTCTGGTCACCGATTGGGTTGTTATAGTGGGTTGAGGGGCTTGGGCATTAGGGTTTCATGAATGAAGAATTAGTGATACACAAATGGAGAGTGAGGGTTAACTGAGAGAGTGAGGGGGGTAATTTTGGGCTTTTAAAAAATGATACCCACGTGCACTATAATTATTTGCCACGTATTCATATTTTTTTAAATAAAATAATTTTAATCCAAGTTAGATATCACATCAACACTCTGTCAGGCCACATAAGACATAAGTTAACAGAAATAGACGGAGGGATGAAAATCATTACGTTTGGAAAAGTTTAGGGATGAAAATAAAACTTTTGAAATTTTAAGGATGAAAAACGAGCTTTTGTAATAGTTTAGGGATGAAAATGATATTTTACCTTAGTTTAAATGTTAAGGTCACATGATGATCTTTTCATAACATATTTTATGTTTTGTTTTTAGATGTATTATGATACATTTAAACAAGATTGACATCATCAACCATGTCATCATGAAAGAAAATTCATCTAAAGAGGACATCCAGATTGTTTCAAACTTTCAATTGATGGTTATTGTCACGCCCCAAATCCGATACCCGGATTTGTGACCATGACCGGCATGCTAATATCAAGCCTAAACCTGATATTAACAAGAACCAACTTAACTTTTTGAAAACTTTTACAAAAGCTTTCCTCTTTCTTTAAATCCTTGTTTCTTTACTTAAATTATATAACCTTTCACTTGACATTTAGAGCATCTACACTGTACTCGAAATATAACATAATCTACCAATCATTTAATTTCCACACTTTCACATAATACATCTCTTAATACTTTAAGGTATACAACTTTCCTTAGATCCTAAAATACACAATACTACAAAGCTAAACATCAAATTGCTAAATTAGAATCTATAGATATAAAACTAAAACCAGCTCCTTCCAAAACTCGACTAATGCTCTCTTTGCTCCAAAATAAAACCTGCTAACTGAAAGAGTGGAAGGAGTGAGCTACACAGCTCAGTAAAGGTAAGATATATGAGAATTTAATAAGGATGCATGTAAATCAAATCATTTCATTCTATGAATATTCGAACAGGAGAACATCTTTTCATGCATAGTATTTTATACTATTCATAATAATAGCTTATACGCTCTTCATAGAAAATAATTGTTCTCCTTTTTCTTATCAGTTTAATATTATCAAAACCTTTCGGATTAAACTTCTTTCATTTCCTACAAAGTCACCATATATATATATTCTCATTACAAAATAATTATTTTAACTTAAATCAGATAATCGGCAACTTTGTATTAAACTAGAAACATCTTGACTAATAAGAAAACTTTTCTTTATAAACTTCTTCTCATAGAATACTATAACTTTCATGGTCATAAAACTTAACGTTTCATAAAAACAGATATCTAATAACTTTTAAACATAAACTTGTACTTTCATCAGAAACTTTATCTTTATAGCACAACAGAACTTTAAAAACTTTTATCTTTAACGAACAGCTTTCTTTTCATTAGAATTATTTTCATGAGAGCTTTTAACTTTTCACAATGCATTTAACAAAATCATTCTCTCATGATTAATAACATAATATAGCTGTTCATAAATAACTTATTGGTTAGCCCATATCTGATAAGTCTGTACTTATTTGGGAGGCTTCTAGCACTACGGTGCTAGGCATCCAATATTCTCCACAATGCCAGGTATTCCCGGGATTACATCATAATACATATCTTCCAACCATTGGGGGTAGGTTGGCTTCCCCCACAAGTTGGCCATAACCAACAAGGGGCAGGTACAGCAGAGCTAGTCCCACTTATAATGGCCAATCATATAACGTTTTCCATGGAAAGTTAGTAATTAACCCTTACTAGTAGAGTTCAGATCACCAGAGGACATAACCCGAAAACATTTCGTACTTTACATTATACTGAAATTTCTTATTTTGCATAACATCTCATAATAATAGCATTTCCATTATTTTCATTAAACATCATGTTTGTGGAAATTAGTAATGGCATCAATATGCTTAAATCATATACATAAGTTTTTCGAAAGCTCACGAACATATCTTTGTCAGAATAATGATTACATGCCATATCTCTAATCAAAAAAATTTTAATGCATAATATACTTTAAAATAACCTCATGACTTACCAAATGCTCATATAACTTATCTCTTACCTGAAAGCAGAGGAACCGAGAGCCTAAAGTTGAAAGAGCTTAGACTTGGATACTGGTAACACCTAAACCAAATATCAAGCTTATTACTATCCATAATTTCCTTATCATAGACTTACATTCATCCCAAAACCTATCTCTTAGAATCAAGGAAATCCTAATCCCACCTCAATGAGGTTCCCACAAATACAAAGTACATTCATCAGATAACATGATGTACTAAATCATAGAGAAACCAATTCATAAAATTTATATATTATTCTAACATACCAAAGGATTAGCATATTAAATTATAGCTCAAAAAATTTACCCTAACTTGAGAATTAAATCCACGAAGTTAGGTGTAGCGTATGTTGTTCACTGCTCATTTCAGCAGCATATGCTCCATTTGTAAAATACAAATGGGCTGTCCAAACACATCCAATTATCATGAAATTTTACATAACTACTCCCCTGTATGTCCATTATAAACCATAAAAATTTCGGAGTCAAAGAATAAACCTATAATTTACTAAAAATCACACAAGACAGCATACTCAAATCTGTCCTGACATAATTTCATGCAACTTGGAAATTAAACCATTATTTTTATATTCATCCAAATTCTGTGAGACACTTCCATAACAAAAATGTGTGTCCTAGAGTTCACAAAAACTACTCCTAGAATCCTAATTCACAGAATATGATTTAATACATATTTTTCTTGTTGTAAACCTCAAATCTGTCACAGAGACAGCTTCAGTACATATTCTTACAAAATCATCATAAAAATAGCAATAGGCCTTAATTTCATTTGGGTATTTTTATATCTATAGTATACATATTAAAATATGTTAATAAGCATTCAATTGATCAAAATATCATCAAACTTTCAATCACTAACACAGAATCATAGTTCAGCCTCTAAAATTAGGATAGAGGATAAAGAAGTAAAAATAAATAAATGAAGTTTTGATTACTTACCCCCAACAATTTGAAGCTGAAATTTTAGTGTTAACTCTTTAATTTCTTCTTTAGAGAGAGATATTTTGCTTTGGTGAGAGAGGGAGGGCTGCCATGTAAGAAGGGGAGAAGAAAGAAACAAAGAACAAGGAAAAGAATAGGGAAAGAGGGGCTGGAATTTTGATCTGATGTAGCCAAGAAAATAAGGCAAGGAGGAGACTTTTGGGGCAGCAAAAGAGATAAGAGATGTGGAAAATTTGGGGTGGATACGTGTAGAGCTTAGGAAAAATCTCACCACCCACTTTTCCGATTTTCTTGCATTCACACTCACACCTTTCTACAAAAATGATTTCTTGCATTCACACTCACACTTTTCTACAAAAATAATATCACTTTGCATGCACATACATACATACATACATACATACATATATATATATATATATATATATATATATATATCCTTACCTTTATAAAGTTATATCCATCACATTAAAAGAGGATATATGTTCTAATTACTTTGAGAGAGTATGAAGAAGAAATAGGATGGAGTCTTGTCTTTCTTTCAAAGTGTGGACCCATGGGTTTGACAAAAGGAACTTAAGAGAGTTCCTAGCACTTTCCTTAAGAGAAAAGAGTGTAAAGTTAGAGGTGAGAATTCTAATTTTGCATGTACCGGTGGAAATGGAGAGGCTTCTTGGATGTTTGTCTTGACAAAAGTCAGGGAAGAAGTGAGGTGGAGCTTGGTGATTGCATGGCCAACCAAGTCTTGGTCTTTGGGTTGTCAACATGCATGAAACTTTGGCATTATGTGTTAAATTCTCATTGGTTGCATGTGGGTGAAATTTCTACTATATTATCTCATGCATCATGCTTAATTAAAATACCAACTATGTATGTAATAACTTAACCCACTTAATATATTTTTGTACATGCTAAGTATATATTTATAATACAAATAGTCATTTCAATTATTTATAATCTTTAAAATTCTTATTCAATGACATTATAAAATAATATGTTTATTAAATACTCTTATATTAATTTTTGTAAGTAAGTGGCTTAAAATATTAATAGTACTTAACCACTTAAACACATAGTTTAATTATAAAAATTGGGTCGGGGTGTTACAGTTATGATTTTTTATTCTTGGGTTTTGTTTATTATCAAAAGGTAGTATAACCTATGGTGGTGTATTAGAGGAGTGACAATAATTGTTGGATTTTTTTTACCTCTATCTTTAAGTCACAATTCTTTAATTCTTTTTATTATATATATATATATATTTTTTACTTTTATTTTCTTAGAAGAATTTTTTCATTAAAAGAAACAACATTAACAATTTTTTTCCCAATAAGAACATAACTCTATTTCCATTGTCATTTTTCTTTCTAATTTAAATCTCTCCTTTTAGATTGATAACAAATCTATAATTAATTGGAAAATATCTTAAATCTCTCCTTTTAGATTGATAACAAATCTATAATTAATTGGAAAATATCTTATTTAAAAAATATAAAGAAATTATAAATGAATTGAATATCTTTGATGCAACCTATGAGAATCTTGGTGAGTGGTTAATATATTTTGGATCTCATTATTATTATTATTATTTTTTGAGTGACTAGGTTCTCAGCCGGATCTCATTATTAGTATATAGAAAATTTGTAAGAATAAAAACTGTTTGCTTTGTGTTGTTGTTGTTGTTATTATTATTATTATTATTGAATAGACACCACAATTTTTTTTAGTTATTTTAAAATTTTTATTAAAAGAAATCGTGCAACACACTTGCTAATAGTTAGTATAGATAAAATTAGATCACAATGTTGAGTATATAATTTTATAATTCTCGAGAATTTTATAAAATAACAATCCTGTCGAATTTTAGGGTTGATTTTTTACGAGGCATGGGAGATTAATATTGCTATTTTAAACGATACTTTATTGTAGAGGCAAAGGCCCAAGATCATACAATGGGCCTTGGGTCCCGTATGGGAAATTCGACCACGTCCGAGGAGAAGACGTGGGTGCCAAAAGGGCTCCTGGCCCAATTCTTGTGGGCCTGAAGATATTTAAAAGGCGGTCCGAGGAGAAATGTCTTCTCGAACGTACCAAATATGGCTCAAACATGCACTCTGCCTGCTAGAAGGACCCACCCCAACGAGTGTTAGTAAAAAGGATGAGTCCCACAAGCCTGTAAGAAGGAAGAAAGCGTAGGATGCTAAGGGTGAGGCTGCAGCTGCCACATTAAATGCATAGCAGCTACTTTTCTGGCCGCATTAATGTGGAGAGGACTTGTGAACAATGTTGTCTTGGCTATGGGGGGGATGTCCGATGGGACAGGTACTCAAGTGAAGGTCTAGATGATCAACAAGTGTAAGGCCCTGGTGACTTCAAAAGGACTATATAAGAAAGGCGAGTCCCCATGAAGAGGGGGACGAAAAAAAGAAGGAACTTAAGAACAGAAGAATAGTGCTAGAACCATAGCTTTCGAGCAGGGACCGATATACATCCTCCACGTCTCATCGGCCTGAATATCTAATGGACATGAAGGGGATATTCTTACTTTCAATTGTTGCATGGCCCAATTTTAGCTAGTATACACTTCGTTAAGGCCTAGTTTGTAGCCCACTCTTTATAAATTCATTGTATCGGGCTCCTTGGGCTAAAACCCCATACCTATTGGGCCTGGGCCCTGAATCGTGACCCCACAATTGGCGCCGTCTGTGGGGAGAACTTGTGCCTCAGCAAGTGAGACCGTTAGAGATGGAAGGATCAGGTCTGCGCCAAACAGGACACGTAGACTCCTAACGACAGGACAACTTTTTGAACCTCGAACGGGAAAGAGATCAAGACAAGCGACGAGAGGGTAGCGTAAATACCTCCCACATGAGCAGAAGTCGCTCGAAAGGGAAAGGCCACGCATCCCAAAAATGGGACGATAACAGGGCTCTACAGCAAGAAATCAACGACTTGAAGAAGAAGTTGCACCGAGTGCAGCGAAGGCGTCCTTCCCCCAGTCCGAACACCAGTGATGAGGAGGACAATGAGTACAGGCGAAGATCGAGAACCCTGCAAAGTGAAACCCCCTCTTATGAGGAAGAGCGACCTCACAAACGCGGCCACAAAAGCCCGTCTTACAAGGGCCTAGCAAACGACGCCATGAGTAAGGCCTTGGACTGCATCTCTCAGTCACCTTTCACGAGCAGGATAGAGGGGGTTGAGCTTCCTTGGCGGTTCCACCAACCCATTTTTGCCATATATAATGGTTGGACGGACCCTGTAGAGCACGTAAGCCAGTTTATCCAGAGGATGGCCGTCCATTCCAGGGATGAGGCATTGATGTGCAAAGTGTTTCCATCCAGTTTGGGACTCATGGCGATGAGATGGTTTGACAGCCTCAAGCCAAACTCCATAAATTCCTTTAAACAGCTAACACAGGCTTTCGGTTCTTGCTTTATAACGAGCAGCAGGGTTCCTTGGCCTTTAGATTCCCTCCTGTCCTTGTCCATGCGAGAAGGAGAGACCCTGAAGGCCTACTCGAACAAGTATTGGGAGATGTATAACGAGATAGAGGGAAATTACAATGACGTCGCCATTAGCACATTCAAGAGGGACCTACCAACAGAGCATGGTTTAAGAAAGTCCCTGACTGGGAAACCGGTCACCAGCATGCGCCAACTCATGGACCGAATCGACAAATACAAGAGAGTCAAAGAGGACCAACAGACGGGAAAGGGCAAAGCGAAGGTTGTCCCTCAGGAGAGGAGGGACTTTAGGTCAGACTGCTTTAACAACAATAACCAGCCGAGAAAGGATTACTTGGAGCAGTCTGGATCCATCGGGGCACAGGCAATCCATGCTGTGTTCCGGGAACCATTACATAAGATCCTAGAAAAAGTGAAGAACGAACCGTTCTTTCAATGGCCAAGTAGGATGGCAGGCGACCCTGCGAAACGTAACCAAAACCTATATTGTGAATATCACCAAGAACCAGGCCACACCACCAATGACTGCAGAAATCTGAAAAACCACTTGGATTGGCTGGTCTGAGAAGGAAAGCTGAGACACCTCTTGCATCATCCTGTTGGACGACAGGAGTAGACGAGCGTCGAGGCAAGGCCAAGCACATTGAGACCGCCCATTGGCATGATAAATGTCATTCTTGCTACTCCAAGAAGAACCGGCTCCCATCCTTTCAGAGTGATGTCGGTGGCCCGACACCCCGTTGAAGCTGATGACTGGGAGTGTAAGAGGGTTAAAGGGATGGCCTCACCTATACTCGGATTCTCGGATAAGGATAAAGTTGGAACCATCCAGCCCCACAACGATGCTTTAGTCGTCACACTCAGGATTGGGGGATATGACGTGAGGAGGGTGCTAGTCGATCAGGGCAGTGCCGTGGAGGTAATGTACCACGACTTGTATAAGGGGCTGAAGCTGCGACCAGAAGACCTGACAGCATATAACCCCCCTTTGGTGAGTTTCGAAGGGAAAACTGTTATTCTGAAAGGCCAGATTAGGCTGCTTATACAAACAGACTCGAACATAGTGGAGGTGGACTTCATAGTGGTGGACGCATATTCACCCTACACCGCCATTGTAGCCAGACCGTGGCTTCATACCCTAGAAGCTGTATCATCAACCTTACACCAAAAGGTGAAGTACCCATCGGAGGGTCAGGTCAAAGAAGTGGTGGGGGACCAAGCCATGGCCCGGCAATGCATGGTGTCTGCCATCTCACAACGACCGAGTACTGAGCCCTCTACCTCTGTCGAGAATGGCTTATAGCAATTAACAACCCCGGCCCTGGCCTCAAGTAATGGAGGACTTTCCGAGGAGGCAAGTTGTGAGGATTTGGAAAATGTTCTTGTGGGCTTTGATTAGGAAAGATTTTTTCAGGTCGGCTCGGAACTGTCGCCCCAAGAGAAGGAAAAGCTGATTGATTTTCTCAGAAAAAATGTGGATGTGTTTGCATGGGATGCCTACGAGGCTTCGGGGGTTGTTCTGAATTTCATTTGCCACCATCTTAATGTTAGTCCGGTCGTGACACCAAAGAAACAACCTCCTCGGCGACTGTCAAAAGAGCATGCGGATGCGATGAGGGAGGAGGTGATGAAATTAAAGAAAGCAGGGGCTATCAAAGAAGTTTTTTACCTCGAGTGGCTGGCCAATACAGTTGTGGTGAAGAAGAAGAGTGGGAAGTGGCGAGTCTGTGTGGACTGCACAGACCTGAATAAGGCTTGCCCGAAGGATCCTTTCCCTATGCCTCAGATAAATTGATTGGTGGATTCGACCATGGGACACCCTCGAATGAGCTTCTTAGACGCCTTTCAAGGATACCATCAAATAACCCTGGCTACCGACGACCAAGAAAAAACGGCTTTTGTCACCACCGTCAGAAACTACCACTATAAGGTAATGCCCTTTAGCTTGAAGAATGCTGGGTCGACCTACCAGAGGATGATGACCAGGATGTTTGAACTACAAATGGGCAAGAGTATTGAAGTCTATATAGACGACATGGTGGTGAAGAGCAAGTTGGTGTCCGATCACGTGAGAGACCTCGGCGATATCTTTGAAATCTTGAGAAATTACAAGCTGCGCCTGAACGTGTCCAAATGTTCATTCAGAGTTGGATCAGGGAAATTCTTGGGTTATATGGTGACCCATAGAGGTATTGAAGTCAGCCCCGACCAGATTAGAGCTATTAACAACATGCAGCCTCCTCGGAACCCCAAAGAAGTCCAAAAGCTCACCGGCATGATTACCGCCTTGAACTGTTTTATCTCTTGCTCGGCGAACATGTGTAGGCCTTTCTTCCTCTTATTAAACAAGTGGAAAGGGTTCGAGTGGACTGAAGAATGCGCCTTAGCCTTCCAGCAGCCTAAGGAGTATCTGTCTCGGCCGCCAATCATGTCCAGTCCTGAAGCCGACGAGGTTCTATTCGCCTACATTGCTGTGGCCCCTCACGCAGTGAGCCTAGTGTTGATCTGGGAGGACAATGGCACACAACGACCTATCTACTACGTGAGCAAGTTGTTGCATGAAGCAGAGATCCATTACCTCCCCCTGGAAAAAGCCGTCCTGGCAATCTACAAGCCACGCAAAAGCTCCCCCACTATTTCCAAGCACACACCGTTGTGGTATTAACCTAACTCCCGCTCAGATCAATACTCTAGAGTGCCGATTACATAGGGAGAATAGCTAAGTGGGGGACCATTCTTGGCGCCTTCAACATTAGGTACATGCCTCGCACCGCTGTGAATGGCCAAGTCCTTGCAGATCTAGTAGCTGAGTTTGCCGAGCCCTCACAAGAAGAAGGGGGGAGGGGCACTGAGCATAGACGAAAAACTGGTCAGTACAGTCTCTCAGCAAGAGCCCACTTGTTGGAAAGCATATGTAGACGGTGCGGCCAATCAAAGGGGCTCTAGGGTGGGGCTCGTTCTGATTTTCCCTGAGGGGATTACCATTGAAAAATCACTAAGACTGGGCTTCTTGACCACAAATAACGAGGCAGAATATGAGGCCCTGTTGGAAGGAATGTCTATGGTCGAGAAACTGAGCGGGAAATCCATAAACGTGTTCTCGGACTTAAGACTTATTGTAGGACAAGTAAATGGGGAATTGGAGGTAAGGGATGAAAGAATGCAGGAGTACCTAGTCCAAGCTAAGCGCTTGCGGGCGCATTTTAACTTGTTCCACCTAATGCATGTATCTAGGAGCGGAAACACCCATGCTGATTCTCTTGCCACACTAGCCACCTCCTTGGCGCAATGCCTACCTCGGGTTATACTCGTGGAAGATCTACACAGACCCTCGGTGGTGAAAGTCGGGATGATGCATGTTTACAGCGTCAGGGTAGGGCCTAGCTGGATGGATCCTTTAATACTGTTTTTAAAGAAGGATACCTTACCCGAAGAGAAGAGCGAGGCTGACAAGATTAGAAGAAAGGCTTCTTAATTTTGGCTGTCCGAGGACTTGAAACTGTATAAGCGCTCATTTTCAGGACCGTACTTGCTATGTGTAGACCCGGATGCCACGGAGCTTATCCTCGAGGAACTGCATGAAGGAATTTGTGGGAGCCATACCGGGGGTAGATCCCTGTCCCATAGAGCCATAACCCAAGGTTATTGGTGGCTGAGCATGCAGAAAGAGGCGCACGAATACGTGAAGAAGTGCGACCAATGCCAGAGGTTCGTCCCAAATATACATCAACCAAGCGGGACCCTTAATCCGCTGTCCAGCCCTTGGCCGTTCGTACAATGGGGCCTGGATATCCTAGGACCATTTCCCAAAGCAGTGGGGAACAAAAGGTTCCTTCTTGTCGGCACTAATTATTTCACAAAATGGGTTGAAGTTGAGCCATTGGCAAACATTAGAGACGTAGATGCCAAGAAGTTTATTTGGAAGAATATCGTCACCAGGTTCGGAGTCCCTCACACCCTAATCTCGGACAACGGTCTCCAATTTGATAGCAATGCTTTCAGAAGGTATTGCAGCGAGTTGGGAATTGTAAATAGTTACTCCACACTGGCTTACCCACAGGGGAATGGGCAGGCCGAAGCCGTCAACAAAGTCATAGTAAATGGGTTGAAGAAGAGGTTAGATGACGCGAAAGGGAGATGGGTAGAAGAATTGCCCCATGTCCTGTGGATGTACCACACCACACCGCGTAGATCCACAGGGGAAACCCCCTTTTCGATGACCTATGGAGCCGAGGCTGTCATCCCTCTAGAAACAAACTTTCCAACGCTGAAGACTAGTACATTCTGTCCTAATGTTAACAACGGGCTATTGTAAAAAAGCTTAGACCTCATCGAGGAAAGAAGGGAAAGAGCAACGGTCCAACTTGCCTACTACCAACATAAACTTAAACAAGGTTATGATGCCAAGGTGAAGTTGAGACCACTAGCACCTGGGGACCTGGTATTAAGAAAAGTCCTGGGCACTACAAGAAATCCCGCGTGGGGAAAACTCGGGCCAAATTGGGAAGGGCCATATCGTATCACCTTGGTGGCCGGCATAGGGGCCTACTTTTTAGAAGATTTGAATGAACATATAGTGCCACGTCCTTGGAATGTAAATAACCTGCAAAAGGTACTATTATTAATGAAAGTTCATATTCAGGGTACTACCCTCTGTGCATTCTTATCTAAGCGTTAGACAGAACCCAAGCTCTGTGTGGCTCCTCGGACCACAGGTTAGGAGGAAATTTACCACTACGCGGTTTTTACCTAAGTGTTAAACAGAATCCAAGTCCTGCGTGGTTCCTCAGACCACAGGGTAGGGGGAAATTAACCACTACGCGGTTTTTACCTAAGTGTTAAATATAACCCAAGTCCTGCGTGGCTACTCAGACTACAGGCTAGGGGGAAATTAACCACTACGCGACTTTTACCTAACTGTTAAACAGAACCCAAGTCCTGCGTGGCTCCTCGGACCACAAGCTAGGGGGAAATTAACTACTACGCAGTTTTTACCTAAGTGTTGAATAGAACCCAAGTCCTGCGTGGCTCCTCGGACCCCAGGTTAGGGAGAAATTAACCACTACGCGATTTTTACCTAAGTGTTAAACAAAACCCAAGTCCTGCGTGGCTCCTCGGACCACAGGCTAGGGGGAAATTAACCACTACGCGGCTTTTACCTAAGTGTTAAACAGAACCCAAGTCCTGCGTGGCTCCTCGGACCCCAGGCTAGAGGGAAATTAACCACTACGCAGTTTTTACCTAAGTGTTAAACAGAACCCAAGTCCTACGTGGCTCCATGGACCACAAGCTGGGGGGAAATTAACCACTACATGATTTTTACCTAAGTGTTAAACAGAACCCAAGTCCTATATGGCTCCTCGAACCACAGGCTGGGGGGAAATTAACTACTACGCGGTTTTTACCTAAGTGTTAAATAGAACCCAAGTCCTGTGTAGCTCCTCGGACCCTAGGTTAGGGGGAAATTAACCACTATGTGGTTTTTACCTAAGTGTTAAACAGAACCCAAGCACTGCGTGGCTCCTCGGACCACATGTTAGGGGGAAATTAACCACTACACCGTTTTTATCTAAGTGTTAAACAGACCCCAAACACTGTGTGGCTCCTCAGACCACAGGCTAGGGGGAAATTAACCACTATGCATTTTTTACTTAAGTGTTAAACAGAACCCAAGTCCTATGCGGCTCCTCAGACCACAGGCTTGAGGGAAACTAATCACCACTTCATTCATTCATACTTAGTCGTATTACTTAAACTACGAGTAATGGTTTATCCTCGAAAATTTAGTAACATGGTCGAAATTCATTCACAATAAAGGCAAAAAAGAAAGCAGTAACGCAAGATGCAATGAAGAAATTATATCATTCATTAGGCTCCGAGATGTATCTTCTTACAAATGTTGGCAAAAACTAAGGAAATGAAAGATAAAAGAAAACAACTACAAGAAAAGTCCCACACTAATGTCCTAGGCTTTATCTTGGGCTGAGCTCTTTGCAGGGACCTCTATCTCGGGATGATCACCTCCTGCCAAGGGCTTGGGCTCGGTCTCCTTGGCTTGCGTTACAACATCCCTTAAGGGCGTCCTTAGGCGATTTGCCCTTGGATGGTAGTTGTACCTCTTCATTCCCCCTTTTTTCTTCAGGGACGATGCGGCCGGGAATGGTGGACAGGGCGGAAAGAGGCTCCTCAGGAGGAACCGAACTCGGATTCTCACGGATATCCTCAGGGAAGAAGATATTCTCAATCTTCTTGAGGTTGGAGTCTACAGGAACTTCCGCTTAGTCCAAAGCTACCCCCCAAGACATGGTTATGTAGTCTTTGCAGACCGCAACCACCTCCTCGATCAGCCTGGCTTCAGTATCCGCAACCCCATGCTCATAAGAGGTTGCCACCGCAGCTCAGCCGCCTCCCTAGCCAGACGAGCCACCTCCTTCGCCTGTAACAGCTGTGCCTTGAGGTCTGAGACCATCTGCTTCTCGGTTGCAAGGTTTATCTCTGATAGATGAAGTTGCTGGCACATATCCTCGGCCTGCTTCGTCGTAGTCCTGAGGCCCGCCTCGGCGTTGTCCCGGGCCTTAAGTGTCTCCTTGATTTCCTTGCCCAAGCGCTTCTTTTCCAGCCTAAGAGCACCCGCAGCCTTTTCCGCGGCAAGGCGGGACTGAACCTCAGTGTTCAGCTCTTCCCGAGAACCCTTAGCCTACTCCTTAGCCCACTCCTCAGCCACAAAGACTTGTTGGGTGACCTGCATAGACGAAATAGAAGAATCACTAAGATGAAAACAATGGGTAAACAAGCATGGAATAAAGAACCTGAATAAGGAAAGGTCTCTATCTTACCATGGCCAGATCTCTCTTCAATGACATGAAGAGATCTGGTTGCCGAGTGGCTCGGAGCCCTTCCATGTCATGAGGTAGAAGGAGGGGCTATTGTAGGGTCTCGGCGAGGTAAGACGCCTGCCCTCTCTAGGACTCCCAAAGGGTTGCGTCCCACGAGATAGGGGCACCGTCTAGCTCCAGGCGCGGGGACCAGGCGCGTTGCTCCCTCCTAATAGCCGCCTCTTCTCAGCTATCAATGGACTTTGTTCTCTTATCCTTGGGTTCTTTGCTTTTTCTATGTTGTTTGGCCTTTTGAGGGCCGACCTCACCTTCCTCCAGTTCCTCCCCTGGCCTCTTCTGCCTTAGATTGGGAAGAGGTTGTAGTGCAAGGTCAATGGAAGGAGGAAGAGGAGGAGGAAGCTTAGCTAGAACCTGTTCCTTGGGGGCATCCTTAAAGGACTGACCCTTGTTTCTATTGGATAAAAAGCCCCTCAGACTGGATCTCGGCTTCAAGTCCATGTCCTTCTCTTCAACCTCTTGGCTCATGTCAATCTGAGCGATTACCAGGCCAGGAGTGTGAGCCGCCAAGAAACGATCAAGGTCCGAGTCGGAATCTGAGAGCTCTACAGGCCTGGTTGACACCTCTCCTTCCTCGATGAAGCGAAATTGGTCAATTTCAGCCTCAAGAGATGAATGCGAGGAGTCAACTCCTTCTTCTAGGGAGGGCTACCTCTTGGAGAACGCGCTGAACAGGCAATTGGACTGGTGGTAGGTCTCTCCGAGCGAGGAAGCCTGGTTTAGAAAAGTCAATACGGGCTAATCGGGGACTTCCAGACCTTATGGCCTGACCCGCGTCCACGAAAGCACGAGAAAGGGGCTCGTAGTCCAAGATAAGGGGAGCGGCACGCAGTTGCCCGTCTTCACTCACAAAGATCTCGAACCTTAGAAGGAAGTTGAGGGCTTGGATGTTGACCATACTTATCCTTGGAGTTGTTTGTTCTTTGTCTACAAAATATCCAAAGGGAGGGTTACGTCAGTCCAAGAAGGCAAATAATCAAAACCAAAACCGAAACAAGTGAGAGGAAAGCTCAAAACTAAGATCCCCGCCGAGGGATCTGACCCTATAGTGCCCCACCTGGTGTTCCTGCCCTAACTGGGCAGTGAAGACTGTCGTGCCATGCTCCGGAGATAATCAAATGGTTGTCCTTCAAGCCTTTGTTGGACTTGGGAAGGCAGGATATCAGCCTCACCTCGTCGGACCTGGATTTTAGGTAATACGACTCACTGAGGCAATGGCATTTGTACAAGTGAACTACATCGTGCCATGAGAGGCCGAGGTTCATCTGTTCGTTCAGAGCGTTTACGCACCCTAGGATTCGGAACATGTTAGCGGCGTACTGGTGGGGGGCCAGCCTATGACTGCGCAAATAATCCCTAGTTATCCTCCCCATGGGGATCGTCATTCCTCCTTCTATGAAAGCTATCATTGGAATGGTGACCTGCCCCGTCTTTCTCTTGGTTAAGATCTGGTCCAAGGAGCAATATTCTAGACCTACTTCTGGCGGGATACAGTACTTGGCCCTGAAACCTTCCATACCGGCCGGAGAATCTACCAGTTTCTCAAACTTACCCATCCTACTAACCCTAGGTGATACGAAGAAAGTTTACTTAGTGAAGGAAGTCGGGAAAGGCAACAGAGAGGAAAGGTTAAGGAATACGGGAAATGAGCACTTACGGGAGCGAAGATCCTAAACCTCTTGAGCTTGCAAAGAACTCGTCGGAAATCCTCACAGGAGTAGCTATGGACTTTTGAATGTTTTTGCAAAAGGAAGTACTGGAATGCTCTGGGACGTTTGAGTGCTTTTTCTAAAAGAGGAAGTAATTCCCCTTAGAAGCCTTATATAGTAAGGGGAAACTGAACAGGATTACTCCCGCCCAAAGGATTGGGGAAATATCAACCGTTGATTAGGCGCCCCACCGTTGGATGCAGGGGACATAAAGCCGCCTGGCGCAATTAATAGCGCCTCGTGGGTTACGAAACGCCAGTAGCAATAATGAGGCACGTGAAGCTGTACTTCCACACACGTGAGTCGAGAAATTATAATAAGTTATCCCATAAGTATCAAAATCCCACATTTTCTCCTCAGATAAGAGGGAAAACCCGGAATTTTGAGGGCCTATTGTAGAGGCAAAAGCCCAAGATCATACAATGAGCCTTGGGTCCCATATGGGAAATTCGACCATGTCCGAGGAGAAGACGTGGGTGCCAAAAGGGCTCCCGGCCCAATTCTTGTGGGCCTGAAGATGTTTAAAAGGTGGTCCGAGGAGAAATGTCTCCTCGGATGTACCAAATATGGCTCAAACATGCACTCTGCATGTTAGAAGGACCCACCCTAACGAGTGTTAGTAACAAGGATGAGTCCCACAAGCTTGTAAGAAGGAAGAAAGCGTAGGATGCTAAGGGTGAGGCTGCAGTTGCCACATTAAATGCATGGCAGCTACTTTTCTGGCTGCATTAATGTGGAGAGGACTTGTGAACAGTGCTGCCTTGGCTACCACAACTCACAGAAAGATGGGGGGGATGTCCGATGGGACAGGCACTCAAGTGAAGGTCCAGATGATCAACAAGTGTAAGGCCCTGATGACTTTAAGAGGACTATATAAGAAAGGGGAGTCCCCATGAAGAGGGGGATGAAAAAAGAAGGAACTTAAGAACAGAAGAACAGTGCTAGAACCATAGCCTTTGAGCAGGGACCGATATACATCCTCCATGTCTCCTCAGACTGAATATCTAATGGACATAAAGGGGATATTCTTACTCTCAATTGTTGCATGACCCAATTTTAGCTAGTATACATTTCGTTAAGGTCTAGTTCTGTAGCCCACTCTCTATAAATTCATTGTATCGGGCTCCTTGGGCCAGAACCCCATACCTGTTGGGCCTGGGCCCTAAATCGTGACCCTACATTTATAATCTAAAAAGTTTGGGAAATTGAGAGATATAGTGATATTTCAAACTCCAAAAATATTATTTTTAAAAAAAACTCCAATGATATTAATCAACCAAAGACCCATAATTTTAATAACTTCAACGAATCATATATATATATATATATATATATATATATATAAAGTCAAAACTAAGAGAAAATTCAATTATATTTTAAATTGCATTTTAATTAGAGTCGAATCTTGCGCCACATATATTCTATTTAAGTTTTTATTTTTATTTTATTATTTATTTTTTTATTATAAATTTTTGTGCCAATTGAGTTAGTTTTGCATAGAAAAAAATGAGTCCAATATTGTTGTTCCTAAAAACAATAATTGATAAATAAATAATCTTCAAATAAGCATTTTAATAATAACATTTTATAAGTATTAAATTTACCATAAAATTAGAGAACAATTGAAAGATATTACCTCGATGATGCTTTAAGGTTATATCTCATAACATGATAAAATAATTTACCGTCAATTCATGAGTTTTTAGTTGGTGGAGTTGAGATGTGGATAATATTAGTATCTTGAGATGATACATGCCGACTATGGGATTTCAAGGAAAGGCAAACAAACAACCCAAACTTCCTTATCTTTTTTTTCCTTGTTAGAAATAACAATTACAAAAAGACCTTACATAATGAAATGAAAGAAATATATATTTTTTCTTTCAGAGAGAGAGAGAGTAAAATACAAAACCACCCTTGAGGTTGGGCTAAAATTTGGACTTCCAAGATTTTTCAAAAATAGCAAATTTTCTCCCTATGCATGAAAGACACTTAACATTGTTTAAAAGTTCTCTGCTACTCTAAATCCCCTACTTCCTTCCAATAGTATAGATAGACTACACAAATCTTACAATGACTTCATTATGACCATTGTATTTGTGAAGAAGTATCATAGAAGCCAATAGAAGACAAATATGAGCCAAATATGGAGAGAGATGTGGGAAGAGCAAGGAATTTTTCAAACCAAGTTAAGAAGTGATGCTCCACATTCATGTCAGTCAGGGTGTTCACATGAACACCTTGATTTGCATATATATATGTACTCGCTAGAAAAAAATTTATAACCCAAATTTGATTGATTGTGTGTGTGTGATGAGTCACAACAACTCTATAATCCTCGGCAACTCCATTCACAGTTGTAACAAGTATCATCCATTGCTCTCTCTCTCTCTCTCTCTCTCTCTCTATTTTTTACTCTGTCGTCATTTTAGACTCTCCCTCTCACATTATTACTCTCATTTCAGCATTCTCAGTTTTCACTTTATCTCTTATTAATCCATTTTTTTCTTTTTCTTTTCTTTATTTTTGTAGAATGACATTGTAATACTTCATGTATTTGCATTTTTTTTGTGATGTTGATATATTCAAGTTCTCCCTTTATTAGATTTTGTAAAATTTAAGTTTCTTATTGAGCACCTTAGAAAAAATTCCTAAAAGTGCCATTGATGTTAAGTGATGTTTGTGCTTAGGTAGAAAATTGAATATTTTTGAAAACTTTTGGCACTACCCAATTTTTGTCTTTTAATAAATAATAATAATAAAAAAAAAAACCATTTCCATAATCTCAATACCAATTCGTGCCATTGGTCACCATCCAACTTGCAACACACAAAACCAAACCACAGCAATGACAAAGGGAGCAATTGCAACAATGAGATTGACAACCCACAACAAACGCAACCACATCATGCAAATCCCAATTCCCACCTACGGAAACCCTCCTAACAAAAATCGACAAAACCCAATCCATTGCATCCAAAAATTGATTCTAGTGGTGTTCAAACCTAGCCCAACCATAGTGAGCAAAACCTATCCCTAACATCAAATTCTACCTTGCCATTGTTGGTATCCTTGTGCTCTTCAAGTGAACCTCGAGTGAGAGATAAGCAAAGTCTCAAGTTGGCTTATAATTTCACAAAAGCAAGGTCCTCCTTTGCTTGAGAGAGTCTTCTTTTCACTCGAGTGAACTTTATATTCACTTGTGAAATTATCTAGAATGTTGTTTTTCAAGTAACTTCAAGACATTTTTCACATACAATCAATGTATTTCATCAAAACTTGAATTGTGATTATAACCCAAGTTATGGAATGGGACAACATTAAAACCCTAATAAATATGTTTCTAAAAAATAAAAATAAAAATTATAAGTTCATATATATATATATATATATATATATATATATATATTTTGATGTGAAACTCATTACTTTAATTCATACTAAGATAAAAACAGTACATACTGGGACATCAGTTGCTCAATACAACCTGGAGTTTCCTCACCTTTTGCAAATTGAGCTAACGTGTGTGCAACCTTATTCCCTGACCGAACCACATGACTAAAGTTGACATCTCGAAGCTCATAAAGCTGGGACAAAGACCCAGCAATAATATTAGCAATAGATGAGGGAGGGTCTATAAGGCACAACATGGCGTTCACCACAGTGAGGGAGTCACTTTCGAATAGGCAATCTCGGATCCCCATATCCCATGTGAAGTTGACTGCTTCCTCCATTGCTTTTGCCTCCACCTCAATAGCACCCAACGAAGCTTTTAGTTTCTTGCTTAGTGTTGCCACCACAGCCCCGTGATGGTCCCTAATTACAACCCCAATTCCGGTTTCCTTTTGCTGAGAAAATACTGCACCATCCATGCTGGCTTTATACCACGGAGGCTTGGGAGGCTGCCACGTTGCTTCCACTAATTCTTTGTATGGCCGAGTAGAGTGGTTAGCCATCACGTAGTTCTCCAAGTATTCTTTTGTCCACTGAGCAAGAACAGAAGTAGGTTTTCTACTCTTCCCATGGCGCACCTCATTCTGGTTCGTCCAAATACCCCATGCTGTCATGACCATCAGACCAACGTCCTCCTCCGGTCACTGTTTCACGTTTCAGGCATACCACAGCAAATCTAGGAATTCTAGGCATCTGTCCATAACCTTATCTGTGTCCAAACTTATCTCCTTCCACACTTCCTTTGCACGGTGACAGTGCCAGAGCACGTGGGTTGTTGTTTCTTCAAAATTTCCACATACCTCACATATATTGTTTGCTGTTATCTTCCGATGAAAAAGGTAGGCCTTCGTGGATAGAATATTTCGGCATGCACGCCGCGTGAAGTTTCGATTCTTATTAGGGACTTTCAATCACCAAATAAACTTCCAAAACTCCTTCATGCATGTTGAGTTTGAGCTCTCCTTAGCACCGTGGCCAGCTCTCTCATCCAGTGCCAACCTATATGCCGATTTCACCGTGAATTTCCCTGAAGAAGTCATAGCCCAGATGAGACGATCTTCAGGCAGAGTCGGGCTCAGTGCAATGGAGAGAGCCGATTCAGCATCTTTGGCCATGAGGGTTCGTTGGAGGGCTTCCAAGTCCCATTCTCCTTTCTGGTAGTCAATTAATGTAGCCACTGGTAATTCAGCACCAACATTCGGGCATGGTGTTACAACTCTGTATGTGGAAGACAAAGGGAGCCAGCGGTCACCCCATATTCGAACTTTGGCCCCATTTCCTATCCTCCAACGGCTCCCTTTTCGGACTATCTGTTGTGCAACAAATATACTTCTCCAAGCATATGATGGTTTTGTGCCCAAAGTAGCTGAGAGAAAGTCTCCATTCGGGAAATATTTAGCTTGGAAGACATGATAGAATAGGGAATTAGTACAGGTTTGAAGGCGCCACCCTTGCTTGGCTAGTAATGCCAAGTTAAAGGCCTTGAGGTCCCTAAATCCCATGCTGCCAGTCTCCTTAGGAGTGCATATCTTCTCCCAACTAAGCCAAGCCATCTTGTCCACCCTATTATTTTGCCCCCACCAAAATTTGTGAACCATACTAGCAAGCTTATCACATAAGGAATTTGGGAGTTTGAAGCAACTCATAGTGTAAAAAGGAATTGCTTGGCCAATTGCTTTTATTAATAATTCCTTGCTCGCATTTGATAAAAGCTTTTCCTTCCACCTCGATAGTTTTTTGCCAAGTTTGTCTTTGAGATCGTGGAAGGTGTTCTTTTTGGATCTCCCAACCAATGAAGGTAGGCCTAGGTATTTTTCATGCTGGCGTATGACTTGGGCTCCAAATCTAGCTTTAATTTCTTTCTGTACTGCACGTGGAGTATTCTTACTGAAAAAGAGGGCAGTCTTGACTTTATTGAGTTGTTGGCTTGAGGCAACTTCATATACGGTGAATATGCGTTGTAGTTCATTACATTCTTCTAATGATGCTCGACAAAATACCAAGCTATCATCAGCAAAGAATAGATGGAAAATTCTTGGAGCTCTCCGACAAACAGCCACACCATGGATAGCTTGCCTCTCTACTGCATGACGGAGAAGTGTTGAAAGACCCTTTGCACAAAATAGAAACAGATAAGGAGATAATGGGTCCCCTTGGTGGAGGCTCTTAGAGGGTACAATTCTGCCACAGGTTTGCCCATTAATGTGGATAGAATATGTGACAATTGTTATACACCTCATAATCACTTCAATCATTTTTTGATGAACACCTATTTTCCTCATAATATTCTCCAAGCAAGTCCATTCTACCCTATTATAAGCTTTGCTCATGTCTAATTTTAAAGCCATCTCCCCAACTCTCCCAGACTTCTTTTGGCTAATATAATGCATGGTTTCGAATGCAACCAATACATTATCAGTTATAAAGCGCCCTTTGGTAAAAGCACTTCGATTCTCACTGACAATTATTGATAATACACTCTTTAGTCTATTAGCAACTGCCTTAGAAACTATTTTGTAAGCCACATTACATAAACTAATAGGCCTATATTCAGTGATTTTTCTAGGGTTTTGGACTTTAGGAATAAGAACAATCTGGGTGTCATTATAGTTAGGAGGGACAATACCATGATTCAAGAAATCAAGTGCAGCTTGAGTGACATAGGTGGCGGTGAGTGACTTGAATTTTTGATAGAATAAAAGTGGCAAGCTGTCCTGTCCTGCTGCAGTATTAAGGTGCATTTGCTTTAATGCTTGGGCAACTTCTGAAGCCTGAAAGTCTCTAGTCAACATCTGCTTATTGCATCTATTACTATAGGTGAAATGGCATTTAGAAGTTTTGTCATCTCTCCTGGCTGAGAGGAAGTAAACAATGTGGAGAAGTACTGTGTAGCTACATATTCAATCTCGTCCATACCCTCCTGCCATAGCCCATTCTTATCCTCCAGTCCCTGAATCCAATTCCGTTGCTTCCTGTTTGACGCGTTGGTAAGGAAGAAACTTGTATTACGATCCCCCTCCTTTAGATAATTGTTTCGAGATCGTTGTTTCCACATGACCTCTTCCATATCCAACCAAGAGTTTAAAGATTGCCTGACCTGCCAAATAGATTCCATATTATGCTCTGGGGTGGTTTCTAGAACTTGAAGTCTATTTCGAAGTGACTTGATCTGATTGCCAACATGACCAAACTCTCTTTTATTCCACTGAGTAAGGCATGCATTATATGATGAAATACAGTTCTGGAGTGGATGACCCGTAGGTACACCGAGGCCAAATTCCCATGCATCACTTACAACCGCCGCACACCTTGGATCATGACGCCATATAGCTTCAAACCTAAAAGGTTTCACACCCCTATTCCGCCGTTTCTCCCCTTGAGTCCACCGAAGAGCTAGTATGTAGTGATTCGACGCAGTGGTCGATAGATGGTGCAACTTCGCATTTGCAAAGTTTGAATACCATTCCGGAGTGGCCAATGCTCGATCTAGTTGAACCTACCATCTCCATTTGTAAAAATCTTGTTCCGGGTAAAACGTGGACCCACATAACCCAAGTCTTTGAATCGGCATCTATTTATGGCATCCCGAAATCTTTCCATCTGTTTTGGTGACCTCAGATTACCCCCAAGCTTCTCAGCATCATTAACGATTTCGTTGAAGTCCCCTATACACAGCCAGGTAAGATGGTTTGAGTTTCCTAGCCTCTTGAGAATTCGCCATGTCTCCTCTCTCCTACTCGTATCCGGTTGCCCATAAAACCCTGTGAACCTCCACTTCCCTATTCCATCCATCCCACCCACCTCTGCATCTATATGCCATGGGCCAAATGTTTGGACATCCACCATTACCTCATTCTTCCATAGTAATGCCAGCCCCCCTTTACTTCCATTGCTAGCCACTACCAACCCTTCTGTAAACCCAAAATTATACTTCTTTTTGGTCATCTCTTCCTTGGACAGCTTAGTTTCCATAAGGAAAACTAAGATGGGATCTTCAGAGGCAATCACCTCTTGGAGTTCTCGAACTGTTTGGAGGTTCCCAAGCCCCCGACAGTTCCAGCTTAATGCACTCATTGATCTCGGCGGTGCTGCCTCGCAGCCACCACTGTTTCAGTGAACTCCATAGCTATAAACTTACTCACTTCAACCACTTCAGTTTCCATTTTCTTTTTCTTTGATGTGGTTCCCATGTCGTTATTTGCATGGTCTTGTGCCCCACGTTTATTTCCTGCATGGGAATCCTCAGAATTTGGGTTAGTAGTCTTCGGCCCGGTTATGACTCTTTTCCAAGTTCTAGGGATTGGGTTATTAGTAATAGGCCCACTAGGTACACTACCCGAATAGACCATAGTGTTTGAGCCTTGGTCCAACATAACTTCCACAGCAGGTCCACCACTTCTCAACTCTGTCAGCGTGTTGTCAGTCGTTTTTGTAGTCCTGCAATCAAGATCATCATCAATGATATTAATAGCCAAAGAAATAGTGGGGCCATTAATGAGTGCATCATCAATTTCCTGGATGTGCGCCTGAAACTTCTCACTGTCAGTAAGGATTTCTGTGATTTTCGCCTTATCCTTAGATTTCTAAATTTCCTTGGGATTCGCACTTTCCTTTCTTGTGCTATTCTCCGTCCTAGTCACCATCGACGGTCAGTCAGTCACCGTCGTCGGAGTAGTATCGGATCCACCCTTCTTCGTGGCACCTCCCGTTCTTCGAGCCTCCTACCCTGCCACCAATATTACCTTCTGCCTTGACATACTCAGCTGAGGCACACGCATCCAATCTCCGAACAGCTGTTGTTGGGCATTAAGCGTCCCTTTACTATGAATCCAAACATCATATTCCTTTGCATTGTGCGTTAGTCTCCCACACCAGTAGCAGAATACTGGGAGATGTTCGCATCGAAATGAAACCCACCCATCACTATCAGGGCCAAACCTCACTCGCCGGCCTCGATTGAGTGGTTTCGTAATGTCCAGTTCTACGCGCACCCTCATGAACTCCCCTTCGTCTGTTTCCTCCTCATCGCTGTAGTGGATTATACGGCCTAAAGTTTGACAGATTCCTTCCGCTGCATCTATTGTCATTCTTCGCGTAGGAAGATCGTGCACTTGAACCCAAAACTCTTCCGTATCAAAGCGAAGCTCTTTGAGAGACTGATCGGTTTCGTACCGACACAGAGCAACCAAATACTTGTCGAAACTCCATGGCACACAAAAAAGAATCTTCTCAGCGACCAACTTATCTTCGAAAGTAAATAGGATGAGATGGTTCCCTAGATCCTTGATGCGAAACTCATGTTTTGTCTTCCACAGTGGTCAGAGAGTTCGAGCCACAACTTCAATATTGAGAGCTCTCTTGATAAAAAAACTTAGCCGCTAACATGCTTCCTGGTTTGATGTTTTGGTTCTCAAAGTCAAATGTATCCCCCTCTTGTTCTTAGAGAGACAAATGATTCCATTCTCTGGTTAAAGAATCCATAGCTCACACTATTTCCCTGGTCCTACGAAGAAAGTACCTGCAAGCCCTATGCACAACGTTGTTACGTAAGGGGACTAAATCCTACGCGAGGAACAAAATTCTACTGACGAGGAGTTTGGTGCCGCCAAGACTCTAGGTCAGAGAAACTATATGGGACTATTAGTTGTTTTCCATATTTTTATTAGTATGAAAGCTTGCTTCATATCCAATGAGCTAAAAACATAAACATATATATATATATATATATATATATATATATATAAAAGGTTATATTTATGTTTATGTATATGTGTGTCCCCTATGAAACACTGATTTTTATTATAGCTAAAAAATATATAGGAAGATTATAATTTGCTGCCTAAAAGTCAAACAAAAGTTCATATTTGAAATTATGAGTTCAAGATAGTTCAAATTTTTGTTGTGGATATTTTACTAGATTAGCATTTAAAGTTGCAATTAATGAGTTACTAATTATAGTAACTCTACTCACATTGAATTTAGTATTTTAAATGCTTTTGTTTTGTTTTTTACTCAAAAATTACAAATAACTAGGCTTAATCCTTCTAGAAAACGTAATCATAATACATGCACAAGATAAAGTAATTATGTTTTATTATTTAAGTTTATTTGTATAATTTTCTATAGGAATGTTTTCTATATGTTATTTTATTTTTCTCGTATAATTGTAACGGCACTATCTTAGTAGCAAAAATCTCGGACTATCTTTCCATTTTGAATGTTGGTTGCTATAAAACTATTTCTCTATAATGTTGCTTACTTTGTAAAGAGTCTACCTGCATTCCTAAGAACTTAAAATCATCAAGAGAAATTGACGCTACCACTAAAACAGTCTAGATATTTGAAATTTTAGCTCCTAAAAAGGCAAATGAAAATTTCGAATTTATATATAATAGGATTTTTTCTAAAATCCCGTTCCAATTGAAGTTGAGAAAATATTACAGATCATGTCGACGGAAAGATATGTAGAGTCAAAAATATATATTCAAACAAAACCGTTTATTATTGATCAACATATTAATTATTATTTACTCATTTGACAACTTCATTATTATTAATTTTACATATTTCTGATACTAACATTATTTGAGATAGCACACAAAAGATTTCACATACATTTCCAAATAGGCATGTATTGACCCTACTCATGAGACTTTTCTCATTATGGGTGTATAGCTAGTATCAAATGTAGGCTTGCTAAAAGATGAGTTTAATAAAGACCACTCTAAATTTTATGTGACAAGTTATTATTGGTAGATAGAAAAATGATATTAGTATTGAGTCCAAATTAGAATAATAATAGCTTATAACCTAGGATTTGTTGTGAAATTATTATAAAAAATGCTATAAACATAGCATTACTCTTATATTTATTGAATCTAAATTTTTGTGATTCGAAAGTTAAGGTGTTCAAAAAAAAAAAATATATATATATATATATATATATTTATAGGATGATCCAAATAGATTATAATTTTTTTTTTTTGCAAGTATTTACACATTTGTTTTTGCATGTTAGGATGTTCATGAGAACATGCATGAACACCCTGACTGACATGAATGTGGAGCACCACTACTAAGCTTGGTTTGAAAAATTCCCAGGTCTTCCTGCATCTTTCTCCATATTTGGCTCCTATTTATCTACCATTGGCTTCTCTGATACTTCTTCACACATACAATTATCATAACAAAGTCACTACGAGATCTGTGTAGTCGATATAAACTGTTGGAATGAAGCAGGGGATTTAGAGCAACAGGGAACTTTCAAACAATTAATGTTAAACAATGTTAAGTGTCTTTTGTGCACGCAAATTGACTAGTTTTGAAATATCTTGGTAGTACGTGTATTAGCCCAAACTCAGGGGTGGCTTTTGTATTTTACTCTCTCTCAAAGAAAAATATATTTTTCTTTCATTTCATTGTCCAAAGTCTTTTTGTAATTGTTTTTGCTTACAAGGAAAATGAAGATCAGGAAGTTTGGGATGTTTGTCTATCTTTCCTTGAGTCTTCTGTTAGATTTGAATTAATGAATTCTATTTTTCTTTCGGAATTCCTTAACAGTGCCAGTGGTTTCTCTACTTCTCTTTAAAGACATTTAAGAATGCTAGTCTCTCATAGGTTTTTATTTATTTTTTAAATAAAAATATTAGAAGCAGCACAAAATATGGATGATAATTATGGGATTAAAACTTTAAAACACTTTTATATTATACAAATTTGTTTAATTTTATAAGTACGTTAAGTATTGTAGATATATATAATATAATTGAACAAACGCATAAGTTTTGGAATGTGACTGAAATTCTGAAAAGAAATCACTGAAAAATTTACCAAACAAAAATGAAAATTTGAGCACGTGAATAGTGTTAAGTGCCATTAGTTGAAAAATCATTCACTTTGATTAATGTTCTAGAAATTCTAATTCTATTAACACTAGCGCAAGCTTGGAGGCCCTTTTTTTTTCTTTCCCTCAAGCGCAATACTTTTTATTTGGTTATAATTAGGATACGTTTGATAGACTATAAATATAATTACATCAGAATATGAATATGTATTACAAGAAATAAAAGATACTGTAATATAATATTTATTACTATTTATTTGTTTGGTGATAATACAATAATAAAACTTTGAAGGCAATGAAATGAAAGCATTTGAAATCAAACTTAAAATATGGGCTATTTGGTACCAGTATTTAAACAATAGTTTTCAGTATTTAAACAATAATAACACTTTTGATACGTATTTCTATAACATTCAATCATGTTTTTTCACAATACTAAAAACTGAACAACGATACTAAAAATTTCCAACGATACTAAAAATTTCCAACGAAACAAGCTTATATATTTTTTAAGAGAGAAAACAGAATTATATTTTAAGAAATATATTACTCATATAATTATCCATTACAGGAATTTAAAAATACTGGAGTGGCATATGGATAACGATATTCATTATAAAGAAGAAAAAAAAATCAAATAAGGATAATGAGAGAAAGACAAAGTTGGGCCCCACGGCCACGTGGACAGATGCCTATTGCGCTTCCAAGTGAGCGTTTGGGCTCCGCGTTCGCTGCGTCTGCGTTTTTCCAGTTCGCGTTTTCTCTTTTTTTTTTTTTTTTTTTTTTTGGCCCGCTTTTGTTGACTTTGGGAGACAAATTTTACTATTATGAACAGTAAATGTACTGTTCACGTACTGTGATGTTACTGTTCACATATAAAAAATATTAAAAATGGGTCCCACGGTACTATTTACACATTTAAAAATTATTTTGCTACAGTGTTTTCAGCAACAATTTTCAGTTTCAGCAACAATAAGCTGTATCCAAACGGACCCCAAATGTCGAATGAGTTCCATACTTTCCATCAATGTTAGAAACAAGCAGCCGTGCACACGTCTGTGATTGCCAAACAAACAAAACATCTCATTTTTAGTATTTCATTTTTCGAATCCAACTATATTACTTTATAACCCTTTCTTGGCTCAAATCTCATTTCTAAGTACAACTACTAAACTGAACATCTTCTTTTCTCTTTCTCGGACCCTCCGAAAATGGCTCCTCTCTCAAGGGCATCCTCAGACTCCATTAAACCTCGAGGTTTTATTTATTTATTTTCTCATTTTACAAGTTCGTTTAACTCTTGGGTTTTGCTTTCTTTCTTGAAATAATCTCAGTTCCTCTGTTTTAATATGATTCAATTACTGGAAATTAAGCCACACCCACAATTTATCATGCTTATACCAAGATCATAAGAGATCAAAGTTTCAATCTTTACTACTTATTTTGGGTATCGGGCTAATCATTTGCTTATGATTTCAATTCAAAGAAAAGGTTTACTATTACGATTTAAGCTTTATTTATAATTATTGGAATACAGATGTTTGTATTGTTGGTGTTGCACGTACACCAATCGGTGGATTACTTGGTACCCTTTCATCGTTGTCAGCTACCAAGCTTGGGTCTATAGCTATTCAATGTAATTACCACTAATTATCCTTTATATTATGTCTCTTTTATTTTTGTTTCTTCAAACTATGTGTAGTATTCCAAATTATAACGACTTTTTTGGGGGTTAATATTGTGCCTTGTGATTATAATTTATTGATTTGTAGGTGCTCTTAAAAGGGCAAATGTTGATCCTTCACTTGTGCAAGAGGTTTTTTTTGGCAATGTCCTAAGTGCGAATTTAGGCCAAGCTCCTGCTAGACAGGCTGCGTTGGGTGCAGGGATTCCTAATTCTGTGATCTGCACGACTATTAATAAAGTTTGTTCTTCAGGGATGAAAGGTTCACTCTTCTTAAAATTGAAACGGGTAGTTTCACTTTTAGTAGAAAACTTAGAAATGGCATTGAGTGGTGATGTGTTGTTTATCTTGATTGTCTCAGCAACAATGCTTGCAGCACAGTCTATCCAGTTTGGTGTAAATGATGTTGTTGTGGCTGGTGGAATGGAAAGCATGTCTAATGCGCCTAAATATCTAGCTGAAGCAAGGTTAGCCTCTTTGTCATTAACCTTTACTCATTAGTTTATTTCATGTTGCTTTTGTACTACTCATTCATATACTAGGAATTTGGAAGGACATGCATGTAAAAACTTGAGGAGACCTCTAAAGTGTTATGATAGGATCTTTCTCATTGCAGCATATAGATATACATGATATACAAGCTTGGAGGGTATGCCCATCTTGGTAATTAAATGTAAATTTGTTCAATTATAATATGGAGAAAGTGGGATTCGGTGATTCTGTCAGATGTTTGTCCAAGAAAGAAACATAAAAAATTTTCATTTTGGAACTTTCAAGTTATATATGATATGATTACTTATCAAAAAGAAGAAGAAGAAGAAGAAGAAGCTATACATGATATGTTGGTTATCTAAACCATATTGTCTCATTTACTTGTTTGGTCATGCTTCTAGTTCTTTGCTACTTTTATGTAGCTGTTGCCATAGGAATGGACCTGATGTCTTGTGTTGCCTTACCTTTGCATACAGTTGTTCCTATTTTAAGTAGACAGAAGTATCTTTGTTATCCATTCTGACTCCTATGAACAGAAAGGGATCTCGATATGGACATGACACTATTGTCGATGGAATGGTGAAAGATGGACTTTGGGATGTGTACAATGACTTTGGAATGGGAGTTTGTGGTGAAATATGTGCTGATCAACATGCTATAACAAGAGAAGAGCAGGTAGTGTACTGTGGTAATTGGCCAATTTAAATTTCATTACTCGGAAACACACCAGTGCAACACACTACTTATGCAGCAAAACCAGAAAATACAACAATATCAGGCCAACAAACTAATAAAGACTACATCAGAGACTAACTAACCACCCCAAAACAGATCTTGATCAAGCACAGAAAAAGGAAAGTGCTGCAAAGGATCCTGTTTTGGATGGTGTTTTTTACATATCTACTCCAAGATAATCTGCCTCTAACATAAAAAAATAACTCTTTAAATCACTTATTCTTCAGAACACACCTAGGCATCATGAACCCCTCCATTTCTTTTGGCCCATAAGTGGTAAATAACTCCTGCCCGGCTAACTTGCAGATGACTTTCTGAAAATTTTTACTCTCCAACTTCTTCAAAGCCCAAGCTAACTCAAGAATCCAGTCTCCAATCTTCCTTTTATTTTATAAGGCATCTTCTCAATCTCTCAGCACCCCATCCCAGATTCTTTCAGAGAAAGAAAACTTAAAAAATATATCATCCCTTGATTCCAGCTTGCTTCTATAGAAGGAACACAGCAGATCACCTTGATATCCCAGATTTTTTTTTTTTTTTTTTTGAATCAATGTTTGATTCAACGAATTGATATTTAGCGAGTTTAAACATCTGTCTTGATGATATGCATAAAAGCATTTTACAAATAAGAAAAGAAAACAATGGAAGAAAATTTTTGCAATGCTAGTTTATGGTCTAATTGCAGTAATGTGTTTTATTTAATGTTGTATTTCCCATTATTATATAGGCTGGTTTTCTACTTGACTTTAAAAAGTAGTTTGCATAAATTTTTTTCTCTTCTGCTACATCCTTTTTTTTCCCCCTTCTTGCAGGACAATTATGCTATTAGGAGCTTTGAGCGAGGAATTTCTGCACAGAGTGCTGGTGTCTTTGCATGGGAAATAGTTCCGGTGTGCTTTCTAATTCCATTCCAAGCAGGAGAAAGTTCTCAGTCTATGGTATCAAGTTGTTATCACTTGATAATTCTGTTATGCAGGTTGAAATTTCTGGGGGAAGAGGGAAGCCTTCCATGATTATTGACGAGGATGAAGGTTTAGGAAAGGTGAATACAACAAATGGCAATGGTTGATTTATGTGAACTTTCATTCTTTGAGCTATATGATGTGAAGTTGTAGATAGCTCCTCTCAGTTCCCCCTCCCTTTTTGGTTGAACAATTGAGACGATACATGCTGACTACAATACAGTTGTAGATAATGGCTTCATTGCTTGTCCCACCTCAGGTTATTGGAGGCAGTGAGGCACATCTATTTATTTTTCTCTTAGGTGCTGAATTTAATTAAATTACCACCAAGCTCCCCATTGAAATAAAAAATTAAAATTAAAATTACAGTGTTCATAACATATTTCTACTCATGTCGTGGTTCCTTGGTTTTCCAAGTAAAAAGGGCCTTAGTATTACTTAGAATGCTACAGGCTGCTGCGAAGGGGAAAGAAAGACATTTAGGGAAAATTTAGTTCTTAAAAAAAATACGTTTCTATTCATGTCATATTTTATTTTACTCTACTTTTGGACTCCTAGAGTCAAAAGTTTTTGGAGTTCTCTATGTCATTTCTATTAGAACTATGGTTAAATAATTAAATTCATCATTTCCTAATAGCTTAAGTTTTTGGGAGAATTGGTAATTTAACATGGTATCAGAGTAGAAATCCCGATGTTGGGTCCCGCTTATTAAGGGGAGTTTAGGCCTACACGTGAGGTGGAGTGTTAGAACTGTGGTTGAATGATTAAATTCATCATTTCCTAATAACTTAAGCTTTTGGGAGAATTGGTAATTTAACAATTCCTTGTCTTATGTTGACCTTTTACCCTTCCCCTGCTCAATTATTTACTCTGTACTTGTTTCTGTACTAACGTATTGATTTTTGTTCAAATTTAACCCTTTCCCCATTTCATATGTACCATTGTAGTTTGATGCTGGAAAACTGAGGAAGCTGAGACCAAGTTTCAAGGAGGCTGGGGGTTCTGTTACTGCTGGGAATGCTTCTAGCATAAGGTATCTCCCTATATCTCTCTCTAATGCCATAATATATTTGTTGTATAATTTGTTTGCTTCCTTGTACTGGTGTTGAAGTGAATTCCCTATCATTTGACTCTGGGTTGGTGCTGTATGATGGACAGTGATGGTGCAGCTGCATTAGTGCTAGTGAGTGGGGAGAAGGTTCTTCAACTAGGGTTGCAAGTAATTGCAAAGATCAAAGGATATGCTGATGCAGCTCAGGTACTCTAAAGAATATTATTGGTATTTGGCTCAATTTTGATGAAACTTACTGCAAATTAGTGCTAAAACCAGATTGTGTGTGTAGGCACCTGAATTATTCCCAACAGCCCCAGCCCTTGCAATACCAAAAGCTATTTCAAATGCTGGTTTGGAAGCTTCTCAGATTGATTACTATGAAATTAATGAAGCCTTTTCTGTAAGAACTTGTGCTGTTGTTCTCTGTTACATTGAGCTTTAATTTGCTAGATATGTGTGCTAAACTCTTCCCTGCAGGTTGTGGCACTTGCCAATCAAAAGCTGCTTGGTCTTAGTCCTGTGAGTCTTCAAGTAACTCGGTTGTTTATTCTAACTTGTAGAATTGACTTGTATTTAGCCGTTTTATTCTCTAGAGCATTGTAAAAATTTCATCAACTCTATACCATTATAAAGTTATTGTCTCTTTACTTTGAATGCAGGAAAAAGTTAATTTACATGGTGGGGCTGTATCTTTGGGACATCCACTAGGATGCAGTGGAGCTCGTATTTTGGTCACATTATTAGGGGTAATATATGAATGCTATCTTTATTTGTTCTGTATGCCTAGTTAGAAATGATTTGACCAAATATTATTACATAGCTCTCTCTCTCTCTCTCTCTCTCTCTCTTCACGTAGTGGTGAATGTGGCTGCAAAGCATTCCTCTGCCTTGCTTCTCCAATTGAAACCATTTGGGAGATGAGGAATCTTTTGTAGAAATCAAGTAGCACTCAATATTAATTCACTTCATATATATATATATATATATATATTTGAGCTTATTCAAAAAGGAGTTGTTGCAGGTGTTGAGACAAAAGAATGGGATGTATGGGGTTGGTGCTATCTGCAACGGAGGAGGAGGGGCATCTGCTCTGGTTCTTGAGAGAATGTAAGAAATTTACGTTGTTTTTCCATTTTCATTTGGTACGGCAGATGCTCAATTGATTACTTTCAGAATTTCTAGTCCTATGAAGTAGACATTCCTGTGCTTGTTATGCTTATTGTCCCGACTGACTTTTAGAAGGTTAAGCTTGTGGGATTGTCTTCTCTACTGTTACTGATATTTGATTAGATATCTGAATGATGAATCAAAGAGAATTAAAAGGAGGTATAAATCATACCTGATCATAATTTTTCTGAAATCATCAATAAATTGCTTTGATCGGATATTCTTGTTTCATCATCCCCATTTTGACCTGATATTCTTATTACCACCATCCTATATTGTCATCCCTAGTTTCTAAATTTTGAAAGGTATGGAATTGTAGAGTTGTCTTCTCTTCCGTTGGTGATATTTGATGAGATAGCTTATGACTAACCACAAATAATTAGAACAAGATAAAACCTATTGAATCATTGACCTGATATTATTGTTTATCACTGTTGCCTCTGAAGAAAAGAAAGTTTCAATCTCTTCCCATAATTTAAAAGTTCCAATAAGTCATGAAAGAATTTTACATCTTGCAGGCCAGTTGCGATGGTGGGACTTTCTAAGCTATGATGCTGATTTGTTCTCACATTATCCTATATTTATGCAGTTTTCCCCCCCTTTCTATTTTCATTTCTGAATTTATTTTTATAAATAAAATAAATTGTATAAATAAACTTGTGCAAAGATAGAAAGGGGGAAAATGGAGTATATCAACTAGATCAATAGCTATTTTAACATTTGTTATTGAGTAACAAAGTAAAAGTGTGTTGTATCAAGTCTTTTTAAGAAATATGCTTACGTAGTTTCTTCACTTAGTCATGTATAGTTGTTTTCTATTTTCAGTTCTAAAATTTATTGCAAAAAGTTTTTTCTATTTTTGGATGAATTCATAAGTTCAGGCTTATTAAGTTCTGTTTCTTTAATGTCTATTTCTCCTTGTGTTCGAATGTAGTGGATTTAGTGTATAACCTGATATCTATCATGGCATGTGAGTGTTTATCAAAAAAGAAAAGAAAAGAAAAAAAAAAGCATGGCATGTGAGATTGTCAATCAATGCTTTGTCTATGAAAACTTCTTATGATGTCCAGCTGATAGAATATTTTAAAATAGGTAACATGGTAAACAAATAGCCTTCAGGCATCACTGGCAAATAGAGGAGATAATGTGCTCTAAGCATGTTTGTTGCAAAACAAGATTGCAAATTCTATCAAATACCCTGACTTTAAATTTTGTTTATTATCCAGCTTGAGATTATTTATCTGAACCGTAGCGATCAATAAACAGGATACAATAAAAACCCTGACAGTACAAACACTACAGTTTCCTTTTGATAGTGCAAACCCTTGGTAATTAGAAATAGTTTCGTCAAAGTATTTCATAGCTGGAAGAAGTTTTGCTTGGCACAAACATAGAACTTAATACAGGGATATTGCACAAGCCAATATAGCAGACATTATTGACTGGCATGTTACTGAGGTGGGCATACTACCATTGTCTTTCCGGAGGAAAAGACCTTGGTAAACAGGGAGGTTGATAAAAACTAGCAGACCACATAGAAGAATCTGCAATGTAAATCGTTCCCAAACCAAAATTTCCACATCCACAATCACCCTCACCATTCCTCCAATGAAACAAAATGTATTTAGCAATGCTAGTGTTGCTAAAATGGTGAACATTGGGGAAGAAGTACCAAACTCCATGATCTCTTGCTTGTATCTCTGTGACACATCATCATCAGTCACCTTGGCTGTTATGACAAAGGCTGACTTTGAAAACCCAAGTAGTCTTAGGATGTTGTCTAGGAAGCCGAAGAAGTAGGAAGTCATTCTTTTATACAGCCACATTCTTTGATCATTCCACCAACCTTGTAATGTGCCCCCAAAGAAAACAAATTCTCCCAGGCTGTATGCACGGTGGACAAAGATGACAAATGCGAATGGTAGTACCCATGAGTTTGAAATCTGTTGGTGTAAGATGATTGTATTCTTAGAATATAATGTTGCAACGATCATAGATAGGTCTGATTCAAGTAATGAAAGTTTTGTACCTCTGGAAACAAGGAAATGCCTCTAAGCAGGCATAAAGATGGCACAACAACATAGTACAGCGTAGCCAAGCAGTTTGCAGCCCATAGCAAAAAGTAACAGTATGAAA